>NW_027120881.1:0-14816 GCF_030686945.1 Centruroides vittatus
AGAGTAAATATCTTGATAATCCTGGGATTGTTGGCAAAGTCCGAAGAACGTGAGTTCGTTAGGATATGAGTCAAATTGACTAAAGTTCAAATCGAAGGATTCGGCATGGATGGGATGGACGGCTTCAACGGCGGGAGACGATAATCCACGGCACACACACACTCACTTGACAGTTGTCGAAAGTTTTCTCGCTGTTACGTCATCGTTCGTTTTCCTTTTATTTCGGGTTCTCGGTTTCGAGATTTCACGATGTACGTCAGGGGTGGAAGTCCCTTTTGACCAATGATGAATAAAATGACATATTCCCTTTTCAACAGTTAACTCATCTTCTACAAGGGAGTATTGTCGTGGGAACGAAAGTTTATGATTAATTTTTATGAGAAAATTTGTCGGGTGTTTTTCCGTTTTTTGTTTCTGTGTTTGATTTAACCCTAACTTTCTAAAATCGGTTGGCAAATAAAATAAAAAATTTAAATCGAATCTCGTTATTCTTATATTCGAGTCTTCACAATAGCGAAGTTGAGGCCAAAGTTTTAAACGCGAAAACGTGTACGTCGGACGTTCAGCGCCGCTTTCCTGTAAGCCTAGAAGTTTGACAATGGCGTTTGGAATGTCGTGTTATAATTTGATTTATACTAAAATTACATCACTAAACTCATAACAATCAAAACACCAAAGAAAAAAAAATCATTCAAAAATCTTAAATGCTTGATATAATTTAAAAAGTTTACCATCGATAGAAGCAGACCCACTAGCACTTTGTCCAGAGACAGGAAAACTTGATGGTTGAACATCTGAAAAACTTGTTGAAGTTCTAACTGTAACATTCATTTCTTCTTTTACTTCCATAGGTTCTTCATCAATATTTGTTGATTCATTGCTATAGATAAGAGTAAATAAATAATACTGTTAATATGTTAGAACCCCAACAACTGAAACTATGAGCTATGCTTTAATGAAGTACATAAAGAACTTCACCCTACAGAATGATAAAGAGAAGACACCTTTGGATATGAACAGTCTACGGAATTCCAATACACAATAGAACAGACTGCAACCCTACTGAAAAGGCTCTAATTTATCAACTTTATTTTCTGATAAAATGTTCAATTTGTAAAATTCTACCAGTTTAACAGTTAAATTTTAGTCCAAATGCAAAAACTGAATGTACTAATAATTGTTTCATTGCCAACTTACTGATGGCAACTAAACCTTTAGTGCTCAATGACAAATTAAATTTTCCTTTTTTCTATTTCAAAAAGCAGAAGTTTCGTTGCATGAAAAATAGGGCATATTGTAAATTTTCAGTTGTAGTTATTTAAAAAATGGCCAGTACAAGCACTCTCATTCAAATAGAATGTTCCATTTGTCAACTAAAATGTCACTTGACTGAAATCACTACTGTAGTCTAGGAATTGTGGATTAAGACAAATTGCCAAACAGTCCAGCATATTCTATGATATGATTTTTAATTTATTACTTTAAAGTTCTTTAAATAAGATAAACTGTACAAGTGGTTTCAGTTATTTGAAACAAACATCATTAATATATAAAAATCGGACGGCGCCGGATGGCCGAGCGGTCAAAGTGGCACGCCTTACCCCTCTGGAGAGACCCGGCGATCGAAATCCGAACACGGGTTTCGAATACATCCCCCCCCAGGAATATTTTCGCGGGGCGTGGTAACCTCGTTCGCGACATGTCGGGCCCTGTCCCTCACCACCCGGTCTGCGCCCCATTGTCGGGCCTGGCCGACACCCTAAATGACCTACTAAAACGAAGGCCTCCTCTTAAAGTGCTTTCCATCAGAGAGACTGGAAAAGTGGTTTCAGTTACTTAAACACATCTTATATATATATAAATGTAAATCAAACACAAAGCTATACAAACTAAATAATTGACTTTCAAAAAACTGCATGTATCTGAATTTACCAATAAAAATATTGAAGTACTTATATTTTTACTAATGAATTTTATTCTGTTTACCAAAAATGCAATCCCATACTCTTCAGAGTATATTGGGATAACAGTATGTTACATTAAATAATTAATTTCCAATCATCAAAATAGACAAATGAATAAATACAAATATCACAAACACTGCTAGATGCAAATTAACATTGCTAATTCCTAATTAGTGAACAAATTATCTTATATTTGAAAAATATTCTTTATCACATCATTTTAATAAATTCAGAAATGTTTTTGAAAATGTTTTACAATTTGATTTAAACTAGAAGTAGCTAAAGTTTGTTTTGCTAAATTATGGCAACCAATGCAACAACCTTGGATGATCTGCCTAGGGGATGCCTTCCAGGTGGTCTTTTTAAGGGTTAACTGGTCCCCGTTCAGGCATTACAAATGTGGAGAAAACCCGGAAACTTAATGTAGCCAGCCTGTCCTGGAGAGGTGCAACCCTATGACCGCACAACCAGTGTTCAGGAACAGAACCGCTTGGCCACTGGTTGGCTGGTTACTAAAGTAAATGCACTAAGTAGAATTTACGAAGTGCCACACAATATGCAAAGACAGAAATTTTATTGTAGAAGTTTTCTGTTTTATTCTTTTATACAATAATTTTACTAGACATTTGCACAAATTTCCTAACTACCTATCTTGAAAAAAAATTACTTAAATCACATGCTACGTGCAGTTGAATTAACTTTTTTTTACCGGACTTAAATCAAATAGACCAAAATTTATATCATCATGTTTTTTTCCTTCTTTACAAACCTTCGAAAGAAATTATCATTTATATCATTTTCCACACCTATTACGGTTTTGTAATACGCAAAAGTGAAATCATCATTTAAAACATTCTAGGCAAAGCTTATCCAAATTTAGTTAACAGTAACTGAGAATAGAAGTTTTAAAACCACAAATTACAAAATTGATATTTAAATTTTAAAATCCCCCAAGACGTGTTATTAATGTAAATATTCACGCTTAACAGTTAATAAATTCAACTAAAAGAATAAAATTGATTTCATGTTTTCAAACTACCAAGAAGCTTTGAAAATTACCTCTTGATTTAAGGCCATCTTGAATACATCATACCACAATACATCAATTTCGCTCACCAATATCTTACAAAATCAATAAGCTAAAAAAATGAAAAATAAGTTTACAAATATAATCCAGACAGTTCATGCTTCACATTCTTCATTCCTAAACATTACATTAAGGTTAACTATGAAAAGTATGTGCATATCCCGGTAGACCATATCAATATACAGTGGGTGATCAATTAGTTAACATAATCCGTTCATTAACTGATTATCAATTTACCATAAATTTTTATGGGAATTTGATCAATTCGTTTTGGTGACCCCAAAAAATAAAAAATACTTTCTTACTATGTTTATTTATATGTAATAATAAAATACATACATAGTCTTGCATTTTTATCAGTCATGTTTTTTTCCGTTTGTTTCGGGTTAAAGAATCTGTCTAATGTCGATTGCTTTTCTCTCTTCTTCAGGATTTTTCAGAAGTTAAATTAATAGCATTGTAATTGTAGAGATCCCAAGCCTGTTTAACCTCCAACCTGGTTTAGATGCCATTCTAAGACTGTTTTTCTGAAACCCTCCCACTCTTCAAAAAGATGTTTAATAGCAAATATCGCGCATTAATCCTCTTTTTTCATAATAAAACATATCTCGAGGAGTTTCAAGCTGTTGTTCTGTCGCGGGTTCGCCTGGAGTTTGGATCGTTAGGTAGTGGTTCTATGTGCTCCGTCTTTCGATCGTCGCATCGGCGTCAGTTTTGATTAATCCTAGGATATATATACATCGTTGGAATCGCATTAACGAGCTCTTTCGTATGGTATATGGATTTTTAGGATCGGACGAGAAGTTTTCGAATTACGACTTCCGGAAATTCTTGGACTTCGTACAAGTTTTTTTTTTTTTTTTTTTTCTTTTCGGCCCGCAACTACAAGTAGGTCTTTTCTTCATATATCGCTGGATAGGGGACAGTACGAGGATCACGTAGGTGTTCCCAATTTTCTATTACGGCCGACTGTTTAATTGTTATAACGGTTTTTATGTTCGTTCTTTGTTCGGGTAACATCGACCCCTCTGTCTTATTATCGGGGATTTTGTAAACGGTTTTTAATTGTCATACGATAGTCTACATTTGGTGTAAATTTAGTTATAATCCGAAAATTAATTACTTAGTTATAACGGTTTTTGTGGACAAAGAACTGTTTATACACGTGTATCGGCCGAGAGTAGCCATTCGGTGCGTAGTAAGCCGTTTGGCGTGTAGTGAGCTGCTCGGCGTGTTCTGAGCCGATCGGCGTGGCTAGTCAAGTCGGCGGGCTCAGCTTATCGGCGCGGCTTTTCTGCGTTTAGCTGTTCGGCTTTCTCTTTTTCGTAAGCGGCTCTTTGCATTATATTTCCTGGTTAGTATCCTAGTGATGGATGACTCAACCTCCAACAACAGCTTTGTTGAAGAAGAGCTCATTAGCTCCATAAATGACCATTTAGCTACAATTCTAGGCTGCATCAACACAGATAGTACCACTTCAATAAAGGTGGCTGACCGCGCCCGTGCCCGGGAAGCGGCGGTACAGATGCATGCAAAGGCTAACCAGATCTTTGGTTTAGTCCTTGGATTAAGGGAAGCTATAAAACACAAGGACCAGACGCCTAGTGCTAAAACTATCTCTTACTCTGAAGTTTTAAAAAAGAACATACGCCCCATGAGCGCAACCACTAAATTAATTGCTGAAAATTCTGCAAAGCTGGATGGAGTTAAACACCCGTCTAAGAGTAGTTATAGCGTAGTGGTTACCCCTACTACCCAACCGGGGAAGGCCACTCCAATAGCAGAGGAGACTATGAACCTCCTTCAAACTTACATCAACCCAAAAGAACTGGGCATCAGAATCAAACAAATAAGACCACTGCAAAGTGGATCGTTGGACATTAAACTCTCGGAGGAGCGAGACTGTAAGACACTCCAGGAAGCAATCCAATCCAACTCTAACTTACATGGCAAGATATCCATTAACAACAGAAACAAGAGACCACCGAAGTTAATATTATTCAATGTCCCTGATAGTATAGGAGACGAGGAACTGGCTGAGGAAATCCTCAGTCAAAACACACAAATAACGGAACAGGCATACAGCCCGGAAGGAATTCCAGTCATAAAAATAAACCGTAGTTTTAAAACTAAACAAAATGCGGAAACCAGACATGTCATTCTCACAACCCAACCACACACAAGAAACATTATTATGCAAACTGGTCGAATTTATGCGGGATGGTCCTCGGTAAGGGTGGACGACTTCATTCCCACCCTCCGCTGCTTCAACTGTTCAGGCTTCGGCCACACATCTCACACCTGTCAAGAGAGGCAAAGATGCAGTTATTGTACTAGGCAGCACAAGTTCAAAGACTGCCCGAACTTGCGAAAAGACCCAAGGTGCGCCAACTGTAAACTGTTTAATAAAAATGTCCCTGAGGAAAAAAAGATCAGGGACGACCACAATGCGTATGATAACAACTGCCCACAACTAAAAAAGTACAAGGCTAATCAAGTGATTAGGACAAACTATGAATAGCTATACTTAGCCCTCAGCTGCACTTTTGAACCATCATAATGGCTTCTAATAAGGACATCAACCTGAACTCTTCCCATAGCCAGTTGGACGATAAATTAAGGATTCTGCAAATTAACTTACAACGTTCTAAGGCGGCTTCCACGGAAGCCCTACAGACAGCTCTGGACCGGCAAGTGGACATACTAGTCATTCAGGAACCCTATTGTTATAATCAGAAAATTGCTCTTTTCGGCAGTCTCCCTACCTACTATCATGACCATCCACAGGAAAACCCCCGCACTGGGGTTATCATCATCAACCGTAGCCTCAATGTCCAGCTTGTTTCTCAACATACTAATAAATATTTCACTACCACCCTCATCAACTGGGCAAACACCACCATGGCGGTTATTTCGTTTTATTGTCCTCCGAGCGAGGACATTACCGGTCCCCTAGACGACCTGTACCAAACCACACATCAGCTGAGCAATCTCCCGACCCTCATTGCTGGGGACTTTAACGCTAAGTCCCAAGTTTGGCATAGTCCCTATGAGGATCCAAGGGGCTACCAGGTGGTTGAACTTATTAACAGACTAAATCTTCAGTCTCTCAACACGAGTCCTTTCCCAACCTACTCCTCCCCAACGGGGGAGAGTTGGGTGGACATTTGTATAGCAAACCGGCACCTTCTACAACGCAGCATCTCTTGCAACACACTAAGCGATCATTCGGCCAGCGATCATGGTTACATCGAGACCATAGTGGACATACCAAGCATTACTAGGAACTTAAGGATAAAACAAATTACAAATTGGAACAACTACAAAGAAAATGTCAGCAAATACTGGAACCCTGACTCCATAGCCCTAATCGAGGATACAGAAGATCTAGACGGGATTATAAGTAATCTCCATTCAGTCATCCATAAGGCCTATCTGAGGGCCACAAAAGTAATTGCAGTAAATAACTCCGCTCCCTGGTGGACAAAGGAACTCAGCGTACAGCGGACCTCACTAAGGAGGGCCAGAAAACGGTTCAGGCGTGAGGCTGATCCAGAGAGGCGGCAGGAACTTCGCCACGCATACCTGGATCTCCTTAGGCATTATAAGACCAATATTAATAAAGCCCGGACAGAATCCTGGAGGCGGTACTGCACTGAGGCCGGGAGGGGGAACCCATGGTCCACCCCATACTACATCGCCACAGGGAAAGTGAAAAAGACACAAGTTCCTCATAATTTTAAAAACAACACAGACTACAGTATCTCATTCGACAGCACCTATTCTGACATAATTAAGGACCTCTTTCCTGAGGACGATCCGTCAACTGATAGTGAGCAACAAAAAACTGTTAGAATCAACAGCTCAACACCCACCTCCATCTCAAACGATAAAATGTTCACCTACAGAGAAGTCGACCGGGAATTCAATAAGCTTAAACTGAAAAAGGCCCCCGGGCCCGATGGTATTCTCCCAAAACTGGTCAAGCTAGCTTACGAGGCAATACCAACTACCTTTGTCATTATTTATAATAAGTGCTTGCAGCTGGGCTACTTCCCCACATTGTGGAAGACTGCCTCTATCAAATTGATTCCCAAATGCGACAACCCCTCGAAACCCACCGATTATAGGCCCATCTCTCTCCTACCGGTCATCGGAAAGATCCTAGATGGCCTTATGGCCAATAGGCTTCAGTTTCACTGCGAATCCAACAAATATATTCACGATAACCAATTTGGTTTTAGGAAAGGGAGGAGTACGGTTTCCGCACTGGACTCAATAGTTAATTACATTCGGGCTGCCAAGAATAAAGATGAGCACACAATGCTCATCACAATAGATTACCGCGGAGCATTTGATCATGCGTGGTGGCCGGCGATTCTCATGGCCATCAAGGACGCCAAGTGCCCAAGGAATCTTTTTGCTCTTACCAACAGTTACCTACAGAACAGGACCATCAAGGTCATAAATAACAACGTCACTTTTCTCGAAAAAAGGATCAATAGGGGCTGTCCCCAGGGCTCCAGGGCGGGTCCCTTCCTGTGGACAGTCATGTACAACAGCCTATTCGATATTCAGGGAAAGGTTCCAGCAGATTACAATCTCCGAATCCAGACATACGCAGACGACACCATCTTGGCTCTGTCTCACAGGAATCAAGAAGTACTACAATCGAGAGCTAATGATATCCTGAAGTCTGTCTCCCAATGGAGTCAAAACAATAAGCTAATTATCAACAGTGGAAAATGTTCATGTACGGTCTTCCCCAGGTCGACCCCCCTAAAAAAGGGACCCACTGTCAAAATAAATGGTAACAAAATTAAGAATCAGGATACGGTCAAGTATCTAGGAGTAATACTAGATAACAAACTGACATGGAAACAACACGTACACTATACGTACGAAAAAGCTATTAAAGTCCATCACTCCTTAGCCTCCATAGCCCGCAACAAATGGGGCTATAATAGTAGAGCGTGTAGACTACTCTACACTATGGTGATCGAGCCCATTCTCACGTATGGCTCGGAAATCTGGGGAGTTTCCATCTCCAAAACACATATCAGAAGGAAATTGCTCTCTGCCCAGAGATTGGCGGCAATAACAATCACAAAAGGGTACAAAACTGCACCTACGGATGCCCTCCTGGCAATTGCCAGCCTACTGCCTGTGGACCTGGTCATCAGGGGAAAATACTGGATCTACAACCAGCTCAATCTGACCGCCGATAATAGCAGCCAGAATTATTTCAATGAAGTAGCTACCCGCCTTGACATTAACCCCATCGCCATTGATATTCACCAGCATCTTACAACCCATAATCTGGACCTAAACCAACACCATCAATATAACTTCCATCCGTCCTACTCAATTGACGACCTTTTCTCCCCTGATAACACTGCGCCCCATTCTGGTGTGTGTATCTACACAGACGGGTCTAAGTCTGATTCCGGTGTGGGGTGCGCGTTTGTGATAATGAGCGGGAACTCCACTTTGCACCAGGCACACTACAGGTTGGCAGACCATTGTTCTGTTAATCAGGCCGAATCTCTGGCCATCTACAAAGCTCTCTTATGGATATCGACTAACAGCACGCAGCATAACATCAAGAAGGCAACGATTCTGAGCGACAGCAGGGTCGCCCTGCTCCAGCTCAAGAAGCTTAATTCCAGCCTCACCATCATAAGGGATAGTCTCACTCTACTGAGTACACTAACCAGCATTATTTCTATCAACTTCGCCTGGGTTAAGGGCCACTCGAACGTTATCGGCAATGAGAGGGCAGACCTCTTGGCCCGCACCGCCCCTAATAGAATTGTTAAATTCCACTTCAATCTCACTCCACTCTCCTGGGTGAAACTCAAGATTAAAGAGCATTCTTGGATAAGCTGGCAAGCCCGTTGGGACAATAGTACAACGGGAAGACTCACGCACAACTTCATTCCCTCTGTCAATCCCCAGAGCACAACCACCCACCGGACTCCTTCCTTCAGGACTACACAACTACTTACTGGTCACGGAAACTTCCGTAGTTATCTACTGAGGTTTCATAATAAAACAGACGGAATGTGTCCATGCCCCCTCAACGAGGGAGAAGACCCACAACACATTATTTACCACTGTCCTCTGTATACGCAACAGAGGAAAAAACTCTACAACATCATCCGGAATGAGAACGAGCTGTGGCCACTGCCTTTGAAAACTTTTATGGTCAACAAGAACATTTACATGGCTTTTGTGAACTTTTCCAAGGAAATAGGCATTCTGGACCGAACATCATAGTTCTCTTGTATACTGGGTAACCTTCGTTATTGCCTACGGGTACTCCAATTTAAGCCTACAGGTACTCTACACTTCTACACGCGCATACCATTGTCGTCGATCTCAATGCTCATTTAACTGCTTGTCGGGAATATTTTGTAATGCATACTCCACCCTACTGTCGCGACCCAGGGGACACCTTATCCCTCTCTGTATTAGTCTGTCCCCCACCTTTGTAACCAATATGCTCTGTTCCCCTTTGCCCACTCAGACAGTCTATATGTCGCGCCTACTCGTTTTTTGTACATAACTATATATTGTATATATTTTGTCATTTGTAATTTTAATTTTTCTTAATAAATGCGATGCAGGCGCTCATGAATCCCAACCTCCTTCTCCACTATCCTATCAACCTTCCCTTCTCCTTCATTCTCACCTCTTCAAACACCTTTCTACCTCTTATTTCCTTTTCCGGCTTTTGGGCTATACCTCCGAGTGCGGCCCTCCTTAACCCTAACCCAATGTTTTCTGTCATCAGATCCGTTTCAGGTCCGTTATGAGCTCGTCAATGTTCTTTATTTCTCAGATGTGATTTCTGTTACTCCTTTAGCTGCTTGAATTTTCTTGATTATAGTGTATCTTTCTTAGATAAGATTGAACTGCAGCCTACTGTAAACCTATTCAAGCCATCTACCTTAGCTATTATCGTCTCACCTTTTAAAAATAAAACCCATGCAAAACTTAAAAAAGTGCCCGCTCGACAGTCTCACAAATACTATAAAAGAATTGTTTCTATCAGAAAAATAAAAGACTAAAATTACAAGAAAGAGTTTCAAAGTTCGGAGGAATACTATCCGATTGGTATAATACCAGGTTAAGCGCCGACGTCTCCCGCACTGCGAAAAGTTTCGAATCATTGCCCGAAGACAAGGGAAGACCAATCGGTATTCATTATTTTATGTTGCTTCTTCTTGTGTTGTTCTGCGAGATGTTCGTTGTCCAAATATAAAAATCTTTCACGAAAGTGTTCGTTATCCGATCACGCCACTGTATTTCATTTTCAAAGATCTACTTACCACTTAAATTTGTTTAAAAGTTCTTTTTTTCGCTATTTTGATATTTCCTGTAGAAATTTCTGTAGCGTAACGTGAAAAACGAAACATTTTTTATCGTAACGTTGGAATGAGCAAAGTTCGTTACATTAATACTGGTTGCCGCTCTCTTAAAATTACAAGTCTGCTAGAAATTAAAAGTTATTTTTTTCGCTATTTTCATATTTCTTGTAGAAATTTATGTAGCGTAACGTGAAAAACGTAACATTTTTTATCGTAACGTTCGAGAGATTAAATTTTTTTATATTTTCAAATGGCAGCCGCCATCTTGAAATAGAAAGTCCGCTAGAAATAAAAAAAATTTTTACGCTATTTCGATGTTTGTTGAATTAAAAATAATCAGGTATTTTTGCTAAATCGACTTGATCGTTACGCGAAACGCAACAAACACGGCAACAATACATTTTTATATTGTTTCATTTTCTTTGTTGTAAGTGGGCGATTTTCGAATGAGAAAGAAAGTTTCGCGGTTTTTTGCTTTATTTCTTGAGAATAATTGCTTCTGATAGAAATGTGAGTAATATTTTGGCTAATTACACCATATACTGTACAAATATTTTAATATAAATAGAGCTACAGGTTTAGAAATTTATCATTGAGTAATCATAAGGTTTTTCAAGTTGATTAAGAGCACGGAACTAAATTAAAAATATCCATTTAGAGATAAATTTCAATATTTTAAACTGATTTGGAATATTCCACAACCGTTTAATATATGCGTAACGCAAGAAAGAAAATATTTTTAATCGTAACTGTGAAAATTCGAACCCACCGGAACCAAAGCCATTAATAATAAAATATTTTATTGCTTGGTTCCCACGAAGAAAATATGAATCAGGAGGAACAAGAGTCGAAAAAACGCTGGTTGGCGAAACTGGAAAACGTGACCGAGACGATAAAAGGGCGACGAGGGAGAAAAGGGGGGCTGGTTACGTTCTATCACTTTGACTGTGTGTGTGTGTGTGCAAAATCGAGGGGAACCGCCCGAAATCCACGGAATACGTTGACCGAGAGGACCGACCCGGATCACGAGGTATGACCCAAATTCATGTAAAACTCTCCCTCCGCGGATCCGAAAAGAGGCGACAGTCACGCGCCTCTTTTCGGATCTGGTCCTCATAGGTAGGCGTGGGGTTCGAACCCCACTCTGACACCAAATTTGTGGGTGCCGGAAGGCTGACGGTGTCTCGTTCCTCCTTTTTTTCGGCTTCTACAGGTCCGTTAGACCTGCCCACGTCAAGATGGCGGTTCGGATGGGTTACGCGTTACACGAGTGGAGGAAGTGGATGGGTTCGACGGTAGAGCAGCGGTGACGATATCCGAATAAAAGACATAGCCAACGGATAATAACAATAACAACAATTTATTTAGGCTAACGTTACAATTACAAAAGAGGCGCGGCGACTGTCGCCTCTTTTCGGATCCGCGGAGGGAGAGTTTACATGAATTTGGGTCATACCTCGTGATCCGGGTCGGTCCTCTCGGTCAACGTATTTCGTGGATTTCGGGCGGTTCCCCTCGAATTTGCACACACACACACACAGTCAAAGTGATAGAACGTAACCAGCCCCCCTTTTCTCCCTCGTCGCCCTTTTATCGTCTCGGTCACGTTTTCCAGTTTCGCCAACCAGCGTTTTTCGACTCTTGTTCCTCCTGATTCATATTTTCTTCGTGGGAACCAAGCAATAAAATATTTTATTATTAATGGCTTGGTTCCGGTGGGTTCGAATTTTCACATAACGTTCGACAGATTGGAATTTGTTCTATTTCCACTGGACGCCGTCGTCTTGAAATTAAAAGTTTGTCGGCGATTAAAAGTTATTTTTCTCGTTATTTTCATATATCTTGTAAAAATTTAAATAGCGAAACACTGAGTAACGTAATACCCTATTCACACTGTACATTTTAAGCCAGCTTAAGGTATGAAATATGAACGAAACTGACTTAACGTTAAACCGGTTTAACTACCAACAACCGGCTTAGCTTAAATCGCTCTCTCAAAGAAGCTTAAGTCGCTTTAAGCTTTTCCACGAGGTTTGCCACAAGTTCAAAAATAATGGCGGAAGCAGATGTACAGGGGCTGTGTTCAGTAACGCAGAACACCTATGTTAGAATTCTGAGTGGCTTAGTGGGCGGAGCTAAGAATAGCTAAAGGAAGCTAGTGGTGGGAGGAGTCAAGCAGTAGTTAGAAACGAGTTCAACATTACAGCATAACTAGACTTAGCAAGAATTCTGCGTTACTGAACACGGCCCAGGTACAAATGTTTGAACAAACGATACTCTTCTCTGTTAGCATGTATATGCTGCTTCGGTACAAGAAGTTTAAATGATAATATAAATTTCTGTCAAAAATCCATTCTTATCACAGTTCTATCGCTAAAGTGATATAAACATTGAGAGAATCGTGCTGCCAACGACGACGACATCACTGATAATAAATGTTAATAATTCCTAACTAACGTCTTATTCTCTTTAAATAAGTTATTTATAATTTAAATTACTAAATATAAATTAATTTATGATGATTTATGAAAAATAAGCGAAAGTTTGATTTTATTTAAAATGTAATATTGAGTACACCCACTTGAGGGCTAAGCGAATAATTCGCTTTAATTACCTAGTGTGAACGAGTAGTTAATCTTGTTTTCGACAATGCGACTTAACTTAATTCTGTTTAAATCTTAATCCCGCTTAAAATGTACAGTGTGAATAGAATATAAGAAACGAAATTCTGGTCCAATAGCAAACATTGCACAATCCCTTGAGTTTAAACGAGCACTAAACCTACTAAATAACATTTATCATTCAACGGCCATAAAAATTATATTTTTATTAATGATGTTTCCAAAGTTAAATTATTTTTTTGCGAAAAATTCGCTGATCAGGAAACACGCGCCCGCAATTCGATGAGCCGCTCCGCGACGAAAACAAGTTTAAGCAATGGCGCCGACGAACGGTGCACATACGGTAAGTAATCCCACAATTTTTTGTTTACTGCATAGTTTATATGGATTATTTTCAAAAAACTATACGTGAATTGGAAATGTTGAGTCAAATTAGTCTAGAATCGATTAATTTTATGGAAGAAAATCTTTCACACAGCCGTTACTTCTAAACTGTACACGTGCCGGGCTCTGATTGGCTCATGTATTTAAGTGACACGTACTGTACAACACGGATTTATATAACACGGAACGTATCTACCGAGTTATAGAAGAGTCTACTGTAATTTTAATGGCCGCCGCCATCTTGAAATAGGAAGTTCTCTAGAAATTAAAATTCATATTTTATTTCATATTTATATTTTTGTGAAAATTTGATTAGCGAAACATTGCGTAACGTAAGAAACGAAATATTTTTGATCGTAACGTTCGACAGATTGAAATTTTTGCTATTCTCACTGGCCGCTGCCATCTTGAAATTAAAAGTTCGCTAGGAATTAAAAGTTATCTTTTTTCGCTATTGTCATAATTTTTGTAGAAATTTAATAGCGTAACGTAAGAAAAGAAATAATCTTAATCGTGACGTTCGACATATTAGAATTTATATTTCTAATGGCCGCTGCCATCTTGAAATAGAAGGTTCGCTAGACATTAATAGTCATTTTTTTCGTATTTTCATATTTCTTATAGAAATTTAATTAACGAAACATTACATAACTTTACAATCGGAATACACCTATCCCTCGTTTTACACGGTACTTCTTTACACGTTTTCGCTTTTACACGGTTTAAAAAATAAATGTAGAAAATAAACTGGCTATGATCAAAAGGAACAATTTTTAACTCTAATCTACATCTATATTCCAATCCACCTTAATTATATGTTATAGTTGACATTTAGGATACTAGGTGACAGTTTTATTTCAATCTGTCAAATAGTAACCGATAAACCGATATAGGGTACTCCCCCATACGCATGAAGTTGCATTCATTGCACATAGTTTTAAACCAGAAAATTTTAATTTTTCATATTCATAAGTAACAAACGATTACATTATTTTTAATTACATTTTTTACATTACATTACATTTTTATGAATCTTTCAGATTTTATTTTTTGTTCCTTTGTGCTTTGTATTTAATTAATAAAAGAATATATTTTTTTTGCCTTTCAATATTTTTGTTTGATTTATGTACCTTTAAAAAATTGAAAAAAATTCATAATTAATAAACAACGAAATTATGCGTTTTTTTGCGTACTTTTCGATTTACACGGTTTTACATTCAAAAAGATACAAATTCGATTTACACGTTTTTCTCAGGAACCTATCTTCCGTGTAAATCGAGGGATAGGTGTATTTTTAATCGTAATGTTCGACAGATTGGAATTGTGCTATTTTTACTTGCCGCCGCCATCTTGAAATTAAAAGTTCGCTAGCAATTAAAAGTTATTT
>NW_027120882.1:0-48626 GCF_030686945.1 Centruroides vittatus
CCGTATTTACGGACTATAAACGCACCTTAATTTTTAAGCAATTTTTTGAAAAACCATACTATAAGACGCTATGGACTATAAGACGCACCTGAATTTTGGAGGAAATTTTTCGAAGAAAAAAGTGCGTCTTACAGTCCGTAAAATACGGCAAATGCTCAAGATATGGGCCTATTTGATGTATCTGTATCTGAAGTAAGTCAATGGGCACTTGTGCTGTTTAGGGGGTAGGGCTGTTTGAGAGGTTTTCTTCCATAAAATTAATCAATCTACACTAATTTCACTCGAATATTGCCAAAACACGTATAATTTGTTGGAAATGATCGATATAAAATATGCTACGAACAAAAAATTGTCGGAATACTTATCGAATGTTACCCCGTTCGAAGACGCCATTGCTTAAGTTTATTTTCGTCGCGGAGCGTCCACATCGGACGGGACGGGAATTTAAAAAAATTAAAAGTGAAAACAATCGCATACCTAAATTTAATATTAGAGTCAAAACGCATAAAAATCCAGTTAAGTACAAATCTTTAATTAAATGTTAGAAATTATGTATATTACAATTTTTAAAAATTAAGCTTAATACGCTAGAAATTTCGGATTATAGTTTAAAAAATGTTGATTTATTATTAAATAGATTAAAAAACAATAATATTATAATTAATAAATATACCAAATTGTTATATTTAGATATTAAAATTATGTACCCTAGTATAACAAACAATAACATTGAAAATTCCTTACAGAAAATCACAGCACCCAATTGGATTATTAAATTATGTTTGGTAGTAATGGAAAACAATTTCTTCAAATATGGTGATAACTTTTATAGTCAAACTGAAGGGATACCAATGGGAACATGCATAGGTCCAAGACTTGCAGAAATCGTTATGATAGACATTGATATGAAAAATTAAAGATAGTTAGACAGGAATATACATTTTTATAATAGGTATTTTAGATAGACTTTGCCTATTATTTTAATTTTGATAGCCTGAATAAACTAACGAGGAATGTAATTATTAAAGAACAAGCTAATTACAAATAGAAACAGACATACACATTTGACAGCGAATATAGACATGTAATAATAGTTTAAAAATTAATCTCTAGATATTATATCCCATCTATGAGCAACTCGATGAATAATTTAGAATTCAAATTAAATCTTAGAGAGCCGAAATTGGCAAATACCAAATAGTATTAAATTATAAAATCTATACGTTCCTCAGAATTATGAAAATTTTTAACAATAATTTTAAAAATGCTACATAGAATAGAATATTAAAAACACGAACGAGTAATTTAGAAAATCAGGAGAGCAGAAAAGGTAGAACACGTATGTAAAAATGTTCCTACTAAATAGTTACTCCCAAAAAATCTGATGGAAATAATGGTTACATTGAGATTAATAGTAATAATAATAAAAATAGAATTTTTGATAAAGATAAAAAATGCGTTAAGTTGATGTATGTACCTAAATTATTTGAAAGAGTAGCAAAATATACCTATAAAGGGAAAGTGAATTTGATACCGGCGGAGATAAAACAATTTATCTTAAAAAACATTTATAATCACAGGTCTGATAAAAAATTAGGGTTAAATGAGTTGACCATATGGTAGCGAACTCGGCGACGGAAAAATTCTAAAGAGCAGACTGGCGATGGGGAAATTTTTTTTCTCTACATGTAAATAGGTGGGCGACGGGGAATTTGTCCGAGGTATTTCGGTTATCGATTAATGAAATACCATAAGAGGGCGACTTTGAGCGCAGTAGAATCGCGATTGATCGGACAGTAATGCAAATTTTTTTCCGCGAGAGTGGAGTAGAACGTGGTTGTCGTGCGAAAAGATTTTCTTGACTTTTTGTGACTTTTGGGAATGTTTTCTATTATAGAGGTATATTAAAAATAAATTTTAATTTTCATTGTGAAATTTAAAGCGATTGGAATATATGTAGTTGACAAATATTTGCTAAGCGTATTCTGCAATTTTTGGACTAGATATTTCACAAGTTTGTCATGTCGAGTTGCGATTTAGAGTCGGACGAATTTTGGAGTGTACTGGGCGACGTTTTTATCATTTAATAGAAGCAGAGTCTTCCGAATAAGGATTATACGAAAGAATTGATGGCGGACCGAAATTTGCTGTAAAACTGGGCCTCCAACACACCGAGGAAGTTTGCCAGAAATGTGGCCAAACATGCAAATTGAATTATCGCAGCGACCGGAAATCATGCGTGATGCGTTGCCGAAAATGCTGACGGAATAATTCGGCTTATTGAAGGAATGTTCAAAGGGAAATGTGGCAATGTCATGGGCGAATCTCTTGACATTCATACAGCACTATCTTGGTTTAGAGTGCACGACGAGTATTTCGGCAGTTTTCTCGGGTGTTTCTAAAAAGGCAGGCATACACTGATCGAATACATCCCGGTCACGTGCAAAAATACTAGTTGCAAAGAACCAGAGACTATTCCGGCTGCTCCTGCACCTAATGTCAGCAAGAAAGACAAAAAAGCAAAAGAAAACACAAGCACAAAGGTGAAAAAAAAGAGAGAAAAGTGTTAAAACGAAAGGGGGGAAAAAAGCCTCGTCACGTACCGGAGAGGACAAGATTCTAGGTCCGAATGACGCGGGGGGACGGGGGGCAAACTGTCGACCCCCCTGGGGAGCAAAAAAGTCAAAGGAACCATACCTGTATATGTGCGCGTTCGCGAGATATAGCCCTCGAAAGTTGGGCCGACGTCACGCGAGTTCGCGGGCAAAAAAGCCGGGGTCCCGTGACCCAATTATTATTTTTTCGATTTTCCGCCTCTCAGTGTTTAAAAAAGCGTGCCCCCCCTTTCCTAGCCCCCGCGCGCGCCTCCCGCCCTCCTGTCCGAGCCGCCGCCGCCGTCTCCCCTTCGCACGCGGCCCGCGGGCCAAGTCTCCCGCCCGCAGCCGTCCGGAGTCGCCATCTGTTGCCTGTAAATACAAGTATCTATTATTATTACAACCTCTTACCGTGAGCGGGGATTTCGAACCCCCCGTCCTGGCAGGCGCCACTCCACTCCCGTACGCGCCCGCCCGTCAAGTCGCTCTGCCAGAATCTATCCGGAACTCATATTTCAGGCATGCGAGGCCGAGGAACGCACTGCGCATGACTGGCCGTCCACGAGTCCCCCACCCCCGCCAGAGATGCAGCGCGCCCCACCACGCGCCCCACCTCGGCCGCGAAAGTTGAAGCAAGCCCCTCGCGCGGCCAATAGGGTCACGTGACCGCGGCACGGCCTACCGAAGTGTTATAAGCCCGTACGCCGCCTTCGGGGCATTTTCGGCCGGTGTTTGTCACCTCAATAGTCGGGAGTGCAATTCAGTAAATGTTCAATAGTTGTGACATTCGAGGCTACGGAAGAAGTAATGGTACGTGTTGACAACTTTCAAAATCCGAAACTACGTAATTTACTTTACTTCTCCCAATACTAAAGTCTTTTGATAACGTACAAACTCGAGTGTGGATTAAGTGAACGAATCGGACAATCGTCGCGAAACGATTCCGAATGAGACGAACAGGGGGCTCCCGCAAGTTGTGTATCATTTCGGTATTTCCCTAAAGTTTTCTGAATAATATCACAATAATTTGGAGCAAGTTCTGCACCTGTGAGGTAACAACAGCATCATTCAGTGACGGAGCAGACTGTTTTAGATGATGCTGGGAAACTCGGTTAATGTTACCTATGGTAGCAAACATGGCGGCTCATCTCTGAAACAGTGGGGATGCACGTTCTAACCTATTCTAATAAATTACCCCTATTTAATAATTTGGTTGGCAATAATTGTGGTAATTTATTAGAATAGGCTAGGTTAGAACGTGCGTCCCCACGGTTTTCAGAGACGAGCCGCCATATTCGCTACCATAGGTAACATTAACCGGAAACTCGTTCCGCGATATCATAAAAGCCATGGTCGAGTGATGTGAATCGCTTTCCTCTTTACATAAACTCTTCAGTATAACCGATCTCAGCGTAAGGAAACCTTCTACCGTTTAAGTCACGATAATCCTTACGTAATTGTCCAACGGTTATGTTCGAGGGACAGGAAATCGACAGCGAAGGCACGATTTGTTTCGTTTCTAGTAAAAGATTGTCGATTCCGCTCATTTTCGATCATGTATTTCGTAAACCATCAATTATCGTGTCACCATCCCGTAATCTCTACATAAAAACTTTTCCTCGTGTGAAGACTGCAAAGAGCAATGGTTTTCAAAAATCAAATGTCCAGAATGAGATGATAACACTTGTTGGAGCTGCTTTTAATCTCATACTTGGTATTGGCTCGTGACAACTGTCTAAGCGATTTACTTTTACTTTCTCCACATATGTTATCAAAAGACTTAGTTACTTTTAAAAGAAATATATATATATTCTAAAAGACTTTGTTACTTCTTTGGAAGAAGTAAAGTAAATGATATTGTTTCGGAATTTTTAAATTGTCAATTTGTGTAAGGTTCGCCGAAATGGGGGGGGAGTTTTTATTCCCAACCGTCGGGAGATGGCTAAGGGCTATTCGCATGTGGGTGGCGGTTTTGAGGAGGCAGAAAAACAAGCGTTTCACATAGAAACACGTTTATTTTAGTCGAAAATCAAGCCAAAAAGGGATCTAAATTGAAGTTGTTTGATCAGTCTGTCATTCACGAGATTACTATTCCTTGTCTTTTTTTCTTTTGAGTTCTTTCTTTTTGCCAGACTCTGGGATGACGAACGAACGAATGTCTGCGCAGACGGTGGTCGTTTGTCAACCTCTACATCCTTAGCAGAACCGCTTCTTCGAGGTGTCCTCCTTTTGAACACGTGACAGTTTTCTGTCATCTTTTTCGATGCAGATTTCCGCAAATCGAGGTCACTTGAATCTGAGGGGACGTTTCCCTCGACTCCGATGCTCATTCGACACTTCATGGTTGTTTCCTTGGTTGACTTTGTTCCTTGACGGTTGTTTCGGGTGACAGATCTGACTGTTTTCTGCGCGCTTTAAATGGGAGGGTCACTTTTTCTCATTTTTCGATTGTATAAGTTGCTCAATCTATGCGGATCTATACATGAGTGTTTTTCTTTTCTCGCGACAACTTCTTTTTGAATTGAACAACGCGTTGGTGAATGACAATTTTCACATATTTCTTTCTCCGACTAAAATCAAAATTTTTTTGTTTTTTACGTTGGCACAAAGTCAAAGTTTCGCTCGCAATACAAAGTATCATTACCAGTGAATAAAAGTTACAGGTTTCAATCCCATCATCTATGAAAGAAAGAGTTTCACATTACTAGCTTAGTTCCGATTTCCGACAATTCGTTGAAAGCACACGCGTATTTTTACAAACTAACCTCCTCCTCACTGGGGATGATGACCTCTTCTGAGCGGGCGAAAGAGATCACCATTTACAATTTTCGTTAAATAATCCAATGGGAGTAGGCGGTGACGGGCGCTCGTGACGTTGGCCTCGGGATGGAGCCTCCGTGATTTCTGCGTCCGCGACCGTCGCTACGCGAGGTGGTATATAACCTGATGATTTTGGAAGAACCCAAGGGTACTCACTTACGGGTCCTCTGCTTCGAAGAGCGTAATTGTGGGGAATTTGAAAAGGGCCCACGGGTTGTTCGGATTCTGTAGCTCGTGTTGAGTCTGTCCTTTCCGGTTGGATCGAGTGTAATATGATCTCGTCCCAGGGGTCAACTAATTCCGATTGAGGTGACTCCGCGTCACTACCTAAATGTGAGTTGGAATTTCCTATTCCTGGGTTATCATCCTCTTCTAGGGTTTGCTTAAATTCTAAACGAGCTATCGCAGGTTTCATTCGATTGGCGTGCGTATGCAATTTCTTTCCGGTTTGTATGTGCTGAACGATGAAATCTACCGGGCTTGTCTCGGCAACGATCCGAAAGGGTCCCTGCCATCTGGGAGCTAATTTTCGTTTCAAACCAGAGGGGACTACTACTTCCTTTACAAAGATTCGATCTCCTACCGAAAATTTGTACGGTTTGTTTTTGCGCTGGTGATATTCGTTTCTGTCTATCGCGGCTTTTTCTGCATGTTCCTGCGCTATTTTGTGTGCTGAATTCAATCGGATTCTGAGTTCGCTCGCGAAATTTTCGCTTACGTCATAACTGAGTCTATTCGGTTCCGTAACTATATCAAATGGATATGTAGGGTCACGTCCATACATTAAATAAAACGGGGTTTCATTTGTGCTCGAATGCACGGTTGTGTTATACGCGAAAAGTGCGTAAGGGATCATTTCATCCCAATTACGTTGGTCCTTGTCAACATAATGGGTTAGAATGTCTATGAGCGTTTTATTCAGACGTTCTACCATTCCATTACACTGAGGGTGATATGCGGTCGTGAGGAGTCTTTCTATACGCAGTAAATCGCATACTTCCTTCATTACCTTAGAAACAAAATTGGATCCTCTATCAGTAAGCAGTTGTTTCGGGACAGAGTGTCTTAAAATAATTTGCGTGACGAACGCTTTCGCCACTGTTTTAGCAGTAATATCTGGCAAAGGGATCGCTTCTGCCCATCTAGAGAAATGGTCTATGAAAACCAATAAATATTTGTTGCCGTTATGGGTAATAGGGAGTGGACCCTGAATGTCTAATGCAGTACGCTCAAAAAGTCTCGATACTTTCGGAAACGTCTGCAAAGGGGCTTGATGACCTTGCAGGGGTCTTCTCCTCATCGCACATTCCTGACAACTGTCGCAGTAATTCGTAATATGTTTGTTCATTTCTGGCCAGAAAAATAGTTTTTGTAATTTCTTCCGCATCTTTTTAGCACCTAAATGTCCTGAGCTAGGAATATCGTGAAATAATTTTAAGATGTATCCTATCATTACTTGAGGAATTACTAATCTGTCCCAAACCTCATTTCTTTCAGCTATTGTCTTTCTATGGTAAAGAGTTTGATCTGCGTCTAGATAAAAGTTTACTGCATCTAGGTTTGTTTCTTGGGAGGACGGGTCTCCCATTAATTGTTTTTTTAGTCGACTACAAAAAGAATCCTTTTGCTGTTGTTCGCTAACTTGTTCTTTACTAAAAATCGGCTGCACCTCGTCTATTTTCGTTACGGGCAAGCGGCTCAGCGCGTCAGCATTTGTATGCGCTTTGCCTGGTTTGTGTATGATCTCAAACTGATATTCCTGGAGCGCTAGGTTCCAACGACTTAGCCTCGAACTTTCATCTCTAACATTAATGAGCCATCTAAGGGGTCTATGATCCGTGATTATTTTAAACTTTTTTCCATACAAATAGGGTCTAAAGTGTTTGATTGACCAAATTACAGCTAGACATTCTTTCTCCGTGGTACTATAATTCCTTTCGGCTGGCTTGAGCAACCTACTTGCGTAAGCCACCGGAAGTTCTCCACGCTCATCTTTCTGCGACAACACCGCACCTATCGCAGTGTTTGATGCATCGGTTGCCAATATAAAGGGGCTATCAAAGTCTGGTGATCGTAGTAATGGAGCCGATATTAATATTTCTTTTAACCTTTCAAATACTGCTTCGTGGTTCTCGGTCCAATGGAATTTCTCATCTTTCTTCAGTAAATCGGAAAGGGGTTTCGAAATCTTTGCGTATTGAGAAATATGTCGCCTATAGTAACCTGTCAAACCTAAAAATGCTCTAACGTCCTTCTCGCTTTGTGGTCGGGGAAAATTTTTAACGCACTCTATTTTCGCTGGGTCAGGTCGAATGCCTTCTTCCGACACTTCGTGTCCCAGGAATTTTATTTGTCGTTTCAAGAAACTGCATTTTTTGGGTTTAAGTTTTATCCCTGCACTTGCCAGACGTTGAAAGACCAATTCTAAGCGCTCTAAGTGCGATTTGACGTCAGAACTAAACACTAAGATGTCATCCATATAAACCAGACAGATTTTGTGTTTTAAGCCCGTTAGTATCAAATCTGCAAGACGTTGGAAGGTTGCGGCTGCACTGCAAAGTCCCATAGCCATGCGGTTAAACTGGTAATGCCCTGACGGGGTACTGAATCCTGTCTTTTCTTTTGAGTCTGGGTCTAGTGGTAACTGCCAATATCCACTTAAGGTGTCCATTGTGGAAAAATATCTTGCCTTTCCTAGTAAACTTAATGACTCTTGAACAAGGGGCAAAGGATAAGGATCTATTTTTGTAATTTTATTCAATTGGCGGTAATCTACAACCAATCTATAGCCTTGCGGCTTCTTAGCGACCAATAAGGCCGGTGCTGACCAAGGGGAGGTAGACGGTTCAACCACCCCACTTTTAATCATATTTTCTACTAAATCGTCCATTATTTCTCTTTGCGCGTAAGGGATTCTGTATGGGGCTCGACAAATAGGAGGGCTATTCCCTGTATCTATCTTATGTTCTATTAAATCACAATAGCCTAAGTCGAAATCATCTTTCGCAAACACGTGTTTATATTTATATAGTAGGTCCAATAAAGGGGTTAACTTGTCTTTTCCTATTTCGCTAAGGTTAAACAGATTTGCAAACTGAGCTCTAGTTAATTCATTTTCATTTGATCGCATAATTCCATTTCGCTCGGTCTCTTGCTGTGTTTCTTGTTCCGCTAAGACAAAAGTCCCTACTTTACTTCCCTTACTGATTTTTACAGGCCGCGTTTTTGTATTTAAAATTCTAACAGGTATTCTACCTTGCTTCCGGGTATTTACTAATGTACTCGCAACAAAGACTCCTTCTCTTTCAAAGGGTGAAGGTTCAACTACTCCTATCCGATTTGTCGTGTGTGAATGGACTTTTCCCTCTACAATAACCTCTGATCGCGGAGGAACTACGTAATTGTTTAACAATACTACATCAGCTGACGTATCGCTCTCTCTCTTGTCTGAGCTATCAGCTTTCGTGTATCTTAAATTTCGTTTCTCCTTTCGTTTTTTTCTTTGTGTGTGTCTCGTTTTTTTCCTCTTATCTACGTTTCTGTTGTTATAATTATTATCCCTATTTCTCCTATTTCTACTAGTGATAGAATCGTCCTCTGTCGCTGCAACTTCATTTGTTTTGATTTGTTCTCGCGTTTCTTCTACCTTTCCTGTCTGCTTAGAGTTGCTAAAATTTTCTTGTAATTCAGCTGTTCCCCAAAAGTTTACGGTGTCTCCCGAGGGAAAGCTTAACGTCGCGTTTTTAACAGAAATTGTGACGTCGTATTTTTCGATGATGTCCCTGCCTAAAATTCCGTGATTTGGTTCTGTGATTTCGGGCTTTACTAAATAACAATCGTGATAAAAGACTAATCGTCCGATTCTGAATTTTAATCTAAACTTCCCGATCGTTTCTATAACGTGACCGGTAACGCTAACTAAATCTACCGTTCTCGTTTCGGCTCGCGATAGTTGTTCTATGTTGGGGAAAAGAGTTCGAGATATTAGGGTAACGGCTGCCCCTGTATCGATCGTCAACTGTACCTCTCTATCCTCGATCTCACAAATCATCGTACAGGGAGGCAAGTTTCTACCTTTCGATTCGGTTATTCCCGCTAATGGCGTTTGAATTGGGCCTTCTAGTGGCCGTTCTATATCGCGATTTCGTTCTCGAAATTGTACCGAGGTGACTCTATCTAAGTCTCGCGATTGTTTATTTTCTGACGAGTTGCGTTCTGGTGCGGGTAATGCTAAATATCTAGAGGGGGTCGCGTTGGATGGCGTTCGTTCGGTATCAAAACCACCTGTACCACCCTGACCGTAACGCGGTGGACAAAAGGAAAAGGGCACAAAGTTCCCGCTACATCCGGGTTCAAATTGCCCAAATCGTGCCTGAAAAAAGGGTATCTGTCCTAACTGATTGATTGGAAAGGGGTTCGGCACGTTTCGCACGGGGACTACCCATTCAGGAGCGTCACGCTTCGCTCCCCATCTTCCCTGATACGGTGGAGGGACCTTTCCTCCGTACCATTCGGGTGGTGATGGGACGTACTCCCACGGATTCCGATTCGACGAAAAATTTTGTAGGTATTGATCTCTGTTCCCTCTCCACGGGGGATTTGGGCCTTGCTCCTGGTACTGATTATAAAAAGGGTATCGCGCGCGGAATTGTCTTTGCGGGAAGGCGGGCTGTGATCGCGGGGAAAATTGTTGCTGTGGACGACGCTGCGGACTTGGGGGATAACGCGGCTTTCGCTTCTCATTGTTCGCCCTTTCAGCTTCTCGGTTTCGATTTGGTTGCGAAGGTTCATCTCGTCGGAAGGCGTTTGTTTGCTTTGGCGCTGGCTGTTGATCTAATTTTCTCCCAAATGTTGCTAGTTGCTTCGATAGTTGCGCAATTTTTGTGTCGAGAGCCGAATCTCTCCGCGAATTGGTCTCCTCCGACTCAGCGTCGCAATTCTCTTCGGTATCGCCTACGCTGGCGACTAAACTCCGTGTTTTTCCTGTCAGTTGATCTATTGTCTCCTCGCGGATCGCTACTTTTAATGCTTCCGCGAAGGTCGCTGGATCATGCCCCATTACCTGTCTTTTTAATCTATCTGTTAGGCCATGTAAGAATTGGACACGCAGTTTTTCGTCCAATTCTCGCTGTTGACAGCGTTTGATAACTGCTTGTTCCTGTTCGGTTGCACCTGTGTGATCTATGGCCGTTGCGCTGGCGAGAGTCTGCAGGCGAACCGCGAACTCCTGCACCTTTTCATCTCTCTTTTGGGTACACGCGTGAAATTTCTGAACCCTAATCGAGTACGGCTCTTGATCAAATCGAGTGATCATCAAGCGTTTGAATTGCGCAAAGTCTGTCACGCACTTCATATTTAAATCTCGCCATGCGAAGTCTCTAGCTACACCTGCGAGTTTGCACTTCGCAATACTCAAGCACTGTCTCGGCGTCCATCCCGCTAGGCTCGCGATCTCTTCCAGCGTGTCGAAAAAGTCCATGACACGTCCAACTTCTCCCGAAAACGTTGGGATCATACCTCCAAAGGTGGAGATGGATGGAAGAGTCCCGCTTCCGTCACGAGGCCGCGCCGCACTTGCCTCTGCCTCCATTTTTCTCACCCACGTATTTTGGCCACAATGCCTTCGTCGGCGTACTTACTAAATTCGTGGGACTGAAAATATCCCTTACTTCTGACACCACTGTAAGTTCGCCGAAATGGGGGGGAGTTTATTCCCAACCGTCGGGATGGCTAAGGGCTATTCGCATGTGGGTGGCGGTTTTGAGGAGGCAGAAAAACAAGCGTTTCACATAGAAACCGTTTATTTTAGTCGAAAATGCTTACATAAATTTAGCAATGGTCCTTGAGTTCAGAGCTTTAGGTTGTTTTCGGTTTCGGTCTGGTCCTACGCTGTAGGGGCCCCGTAGCAACGTCGAGTTAAAAGTTCGAAGTTCTGAAGAGACGGTGCACAAAAGACGAACGGAAACACCACTATTGGAGGTGAACGAACACAACAGGTAGTCTAGAGGAAAGCTCTTCTGTCCTTGATATCGGAGGCTTTATAATTTTCTCGGGATCGAATCATCGCTAATTGGCTAACTCTTCTCCTCTTCGCTTCCCAATTGGTTTCCCACCTGTCTCCAGGTGTAAATGGAGCTTCGTTAGGTCGCAGGAAAGGTCGACAAAAGAAGGTTCATCCGACACCGTCTTTTAGACTATGATCGCGTTTAATTGTTGACGACGACACCAACGCTCATTTTGATATATTTTTTTTTCTTTCAGGTTTCGTTTTGCTTTTTAAACTGCGTCTTAATTTTTAATATTTTTCTTTCTAAATTTTCTTTACCTAAAATTTTGTTTTTCCCGTTACTCGTTATGAGCGTCGACATCAAAGTCCGGTGTCGCCGACTCGACACTTATAAAAGTTATCATTTCGCGGTTTGACTTAACAAATCTCGTAAACATATCCCTTTTGGGGTGTTTAATTTCCGGGCGCCTCAACATTTGTAAATCACAAACATAGCAATGTAATGTCAAATTCGCTTTCATCGTCTTGATTATCACAATGAATGAAGTCAGGACATAGTTACTGTACTTCCAAATATTGCGTTATTTTATAGATCATCCAGAACATGTGAAACTGATTTCAGTTTGGTGACACATTCTGTCTTCATCTGATCTGTTGAAAGCATTGCTCTCTGCAGCTTTGAGTGTTAACACAAGGAGAAGTTTATATGTAGTGATTGCCTTTTCATTCGTACTTCGATTACAGCTTTCCTGTGCATCAAGGTTTCTGGTTTTGACCATTCACAACCCGGAAGTTGAAGTGTAATCGATGGTTTAGGGAATGTAAGGTCGAAAGTGAGAGAAATGAACGATCTGTTCTTAGAAACGAAACAAATCGTGCCTTCGCTGTCGATCTCCTGTCCCTCGAACATAACTGTTGGACAATTACGTAAGGATTATCGTGATGTAAACGGTAGAAGGCTTCCTTATGCTGAGATCGGTTATAAGACCGCTGAGGATTTCGTTAAAAGCTTGAACGACGAATGAATGGATGCCTAACCTCAACGAACATGGATTAGGACTTGTTTTAATCGTAGCTTGAAAAGTTTGGCGGCGAAGGTTTACATGTGAAGATCGACCGACGTTTCTGTCTTCGCCGACATGTCTGCATCATCTGTATACGTGTGTTTTCTGATGTACCCGTGCACGAGGGCGACGAAGAGAAACGGCAGGGGAAAGACGACTGGCCAGCGAACGGCGAAGCTTGTGTGTGTGTATATGGTGCGCGTTACCGAAGGATACTTGTACGCGAAACCTGGATTATATGCGATTGTTCGGACACCATCTTCGTCGTCGCCGACCTCCGGGACATAGCCGAGGAGGAGGCGGCGACCGGCGACCTCACCCCGTTCTACACAAGATCGGAAACAGGCTAGACGTCGTCAGGTAGCGAGAGGAGGAGACTCTGTCGAAGGTGAGTGCAGGATCTGTTTTCTTGGCCTTTTCGGTAGTTAGAGCGTGTTAGAGATAGCTCGAAATAGAAGAAGCGCGCTCTGTTTACGTAGGAGCGGCGTCGGAGAAAGCGTTGCCTAATTAGTCTTGTTAATCGGGCTTTTCTTTCGTCGTTGTCGACGAGTGTCGTTAGAATAGGGCTTGCTGACCGTTAAACGCGCGACAGGCTTAGCGGAGAGAGCGGCACGAGTCCTGACGGCGCTCCCCGGAAGTGGCGGTGGAGAGGTGACACCCTCGTGTTTGGTGGCTTTTCTTTGGTCGTTGTCGACGAGTGGCGTTAGAATAGGGCTTCATTTGGGCAAGACTGCCGTTAAACGCCCGGACAGAATTAGCGAAGAATTTTAAATTTTACCCCATTTTTGAGGGTCTCGAAAAGTTCACATATAGTCATTTTGGGGGGCCTATATCTCGCGAAGGCGCGCTCGTAGACCCATAGTTCATTAGACTTTTTTTGTTCCTATCAGTATGCTCTACAGCTCTGTTAAAGTCCCAACCGCGTCATTCGGACGTAGAATTGTACCCACTAAAAACCATAAATGTTTCGAAATTATAAGTAGATAATTATACGTACAAATAAATTAGTACATCTATAATACATGCCTTCATTTTATATCCAAACAAAGATCAGTTCTTGCAGATTGTCAAAAATAAATTATTTTCAACTTTTCTTTCTGTAAAGTAGCATATTCTGAAAAACAAGTTCTATATTCAGAGTAAAATTTCCACCTTTTATCCGTTAAAAACAACGCAAAATGTATGAATCCACGTAATAAAAAATTATCGCAGTGAACTTCGAAAAAACGAGAAACACAGAATTATCAAACCGCACTCTATAAATATTTCCCGCCAACTGTCGTATTCAATAATACGTGATGCTCCTTGAAAAATTTTATCACATGACGAAAAGTTTTAGAATAAATGCTAAAAGTTTTAAAAAATTCTTTCGTGAAACCCGATGAATTTAATTAATACACAATAACTAAATCTGTTTAATAAAGATTATATAATTTACCGCTATAATTATGCAAATTAGAATATAAAAAGATCACTTCGGCAAATTTTCCCGCCAACTATACGTCATGGGAAAACTTACGATGTCCAAATGGATTGAAGCTTTCCCCACTAAACACTAAAAATTTTATATATTATTTAATTAATCCAGTCAAATTTAAATCATATAAATTGTCTAGATCTGTTTAATAAAGATTAGTAATGTACTATCACTAATATGCAAATTAAATATGACAAAGATCAATGTGGGAAAATTCCCGCCAAGATAAAAATAGCTTTCGGTCACGTGATCACCAAGAAATACGAAGAAATATGTCTAAAGTTTGATATTTGTGTACATATTAATAGATTTTAACTAATATCATCGTTTAAAATTTAATGTTTTTGTAAAAATTAGTAAACTGTAACAAATTTCATCAAAGACAACAGAATAATTTTCAGCTTATAAAAACTCTACAATAAATAATTATTTCTTGGAAATACGTCGATATGCACAATAAATAATAAATATGTAATAATTCTTTTATCCAGTTTAAGTGGATATTGTAAAATTTAAGCTATTTAATTTGTTTGGCCTTTACAATTTAGTTTTCCGAATATTTTACTGTAAAATTCATTTACTAAACAGAAACAAAGACAAGTCATTAATTATAAACAGGATAATACAATATATTTTTACGTAAATTGAGTGTAAATACAGAAAAAAAAACGAATTATATCAAAAGATGGGACAAGCTTTCATCCCAGAAACAGAGCTTATAATTAGTTTCATTTTCAGCCTGTTCCTACTTCAATGTTTTATGTTGGTAAAAAGTTAATGTTTTAAGATGTTCTTAGTGAAGAAACATAAAAGTATCAAAATATAATATTCACACACACAAAACTATTCATGTATGTCGACATTAGAAATTTGAAATCAATTATAGAATGTCCTGGATAGACATATCGTGTGATTGTCTGTTTCTTCTGTCTTATTTTGTTTTTCTACGTGAAAATAAGATATCTTTTAGAACTATTGATAATATAAACATTTTGTTTCGTTATATATTACCTTCAATTACAGATGCAAACTTTAATACATGGAGCATGTGAGAAAGTGTTATTGTATCGATTATTACATTTTTATGAATACATCTGAGACTAATGACAATATATATTAACCTAGTTTAAGTGTCAATATTTTATTTAGAATCATTTTAAACGTTATTATTACATCAAATTATGAAATGGAATATTCCAAGTATAAGAGTAAGAGGGAGGGGAAAGAAGCCATGCGTGGTGAAAAAATGTGTTTTTATCTAAATTATAATAAAATTTACTTATATTTACGAGAGATATCGACAATTTTCTTATGGAAAAATGTATCTTGATAAAATTAATTATCTATATGAATGAAACTTTCAATAATACATTAGTTACAATGACTGACGTTCCTTTCTTACCCTTTCTGTAGTATGTCTTGTGTATTAAACATAGTTTCCTAGATTATAGCATAATAATGTGTAAAAAAACTAAAAATTGTTAATTTGTAAACGCAGATACTATCACATAAAAAGCATACTGTACCCTCTGTATATTTAACGTCAGTTATTCGCGATTGAATTTTTCTAAATAAACCTGTTTAATCCGTAATTTGACAGAAAGAAATTGTTTATGGCCTGTATTTCATATATCTAATGTTTTTCTCGTGATATTATTTCAAATATCGGAAAAAATATACATTTCTATATGGACATACATCAATATTTTTATTTCTGAATATTATATTTGGATACTTTTATCTTTCTTCACTAAGAACAATGTACTTTTATTTTGAAAAAATTAACTTTTTACCAAGATAAAACAGTCGAAATGGGAACCAGGCTGAAAATGACAATGAGTATATGAGCTCTGTTCGAGGGATGTCAGCTTATTCGTCCCATCTTTGATATAATTCGTTTTTTTCTGTATTTACACTCAATTTACGTAAAAATTATTCTATTGTCCTGTTTATAATTAATAGCTTGTCTTTGTTTCTGTTTACGTAAATGGAATTTCACAGTAAAATATTCGGAAACTAAATTATAAAGGCCAAACAAATTAAATAGCTTAATTTTTACAATATCCACTTAAACTGGATAAAAGCATTATTACATATTTATTATTTATTCGTGCATATCGACGTCTTTCGAAGAAATAATCATTTATTGTAGAGTTTTTATAAGCTGAAAATTATTCTGTTGTCTTTGATGAAATTTGTTACAATTTACTAATTTTTACAGAAACATTAAATTTTAAACGATGATATTAGTTAAAATCTATTAATATGTACACAAATATTAAACTTTAGACATATTTCTTCGTATTTCTTGGTGATCAGGTGACCGAAAGCTATTTTTATCTTGGCGGAAATTTTCCCACATTGATCTTTGTCATATCTAATTTGCATATTAGTGATAGTACATTACTAATCTTTATTAAACAGATCTAGACATTTTATATTATTTAAATTTGACTGGATTAATTAAATAATTATATAAAATTTTCAGTGTTTAGTGGGAAAGCTTCAATCCATTTGACATCGTAAGTTCTCCCATGACGTATAGTTGGCGGGAGAATTTGCGCAGTGATCTTTTTTATATCTAATTTGCATAATTAAGCGGTAAATTATTAATCTTTATTAAACAGATTTAGTTATTGTGTATTAATTAAATTTATCGGGTTTCACGAAAGAATTTTTTAAAACTTTTAGCATTTATTCTAAAACTTTTCGTCATGTGATAAAATTTTTCAAGGAGCATCACTATATGAATTAATTGGCGCCAGATTTTTATAGTGTGCGGTTTGATTTTTCTGTGTTTCTTGTGTTTTCGAAGTTTACTGCGATAAATTTTTATTACGTGGATTCATACATTTTGCGTTGTTTTTAACGGATAAAAGGTGGAAATTTTACTCTGAATATAGAACTTGTTTTTCAGAATATGCTACTTTACAGAAAGAAAAGTTGAAAATAATTTATTTTTCGACAATTTGGGAGAACTGGCTTTTGGATATAACATGGATATAAATGAAAGTATGTATTATTGGGCTACTAATTTATTTGTGTTTATGTGTATTGTTGTACTGTAACTTTCTTTGTTTTACTATGTTAGAGAAAGTAGGACATAAAACTGTCGGCTTTTTCAGAGTGAAGCGGACCCTCTCAGTAAAGTGTGTTTTAGGGAAGTTGTGCTTTTTTTTCTGATGCATGCCAATGGTGAAAATTGTTTTTAAAATTAAATATCGGTCAATGACGATAACATATGTTATAAATGTGAAAATGAATATAAAAATATTTTTACATTTTTTTATTGTTTTGTTGTTTCTTAAAGTTTAATTTATTTAAATTTATTATATGTAAATTTAGTTTATTTACAAAATGCTAATATTTTAATCCGCTTTAATATTTCGGTGTAAATTTGAACAACAAATTTTAAAATTTTAAATAAAAGATATACTGAAATTTTCTTTTATTTACAATGATTACGTTACTTCTACAGAAAGTAGAACACGAGACGACCTTCACCCACATTTCAGTCTGGAGGGGAAAGGTCGCCAGGCGTCGTAGTTGTAAACGTGACAACCTTTACGTCATCTATTGTTGTGGATAAAATTCGTTAACTGTCAGTTACATTTTCTTGAATTTGATTCGCAGGTTGGAAAAACTCGTCATGACTTAAATGCCTAAAACTTTAAAAAATTATATAAAATTGAAAATAAATTCAAAAGTTTTGAAAAAATCGTATTGGATGGAAAATCAAAAAAGAATTTAATATAAATTTGAAAAAAAAAATTTTAGCAAAAAATTACCGCGAAAAAAATTCATATATAAAAAAATTATGTGACAATAAAGAACGATTTTTTCTTTACAAGACGTAACTGTTTAAAATTTTTTTTCCTAAACGGAAACGAGAAAAACGCGTGGGAAAATTCTTAAAAAATTTCCCACGATTTATCTCCACAACTAACTGGTAGTGCAGCGTCCGACTGTTCCACTGTTAAGAGGATATGATATAGAATATTGAGATATACACTGTGTAACAAGTGTTATATAGTATACAATAATAATTAGATATAATTGCAATAATTTCAATATAGATATTGGTAGAAATCACTTTTAATCACTTATAATTGCAATATAGATATTGGTAGAATCACTTTTCCGTAAAATATTTTAATGATGATTGTTGGAGTTACGAGGGGGTCGATGAGAGCTGTGAGATGGCAGTGGATCCGGGAATGAAGTGCAAGAGGCTTGTTGCGATGGGTCGGTCGATGTCAAAGAGGCTCGATTGATATCATAGAAAGTTTGCTCTAGATCAGGAGTGCAGTTATGATTTATTGGCAGCACGAGGGTCATTGGAACAGTTTGACGGGTTTGTGATTGGGCGAAGCGTATGGCCGCTTGTAAGGCCGTTCGGTTGACTTCGTTGGTCGGTGGTGGTAGGGAGGGTGAAGGTATGTTCTGCCATTCATTATCGTCGGCCATCTATAAAGGGGAAATATTAAGTATAAATTTAAAATTGTGTTGATGGCCAAAAAAATTATGAGAAGTTAGGGAAATCTCGAAGCACGGTATAGGGTGAGGGGAGGGGGGTTATCTCTGTAGACCTTTTGGATAATGGAGCTCCATCGTAAGATATGATCTCCTTTTCTGAATTTAATGTTATAACGGAGTTTGGAATGGGAGGTCGAGTTTTCTAAAAAGTAAAGGTTGATAGCAAAGGAGGGGCGATCAGAAGAGGAGATGATTACGAGAATGGTTTGAGAGTAGCATTCTAAAATAGCAGCCCAATTGCCTCGTATAGTTTGAGTATCAATCCCTCCAAAAAATATGATATCTCGTTTTGATGGTCGGTACTTGGGGATGTGATGTTGTAAGATGTCGGCGGAGGTGTGAGCGTGTGCCTTCCCAGGAACAGTTAGAAGATCGGAAAGGACAGGAAAGAGGTCTAAAATGACAGGATTCCTGGTGAGTGCGCCGGTTGTCGTCTTGGAGTAGTTCGGGACATCCATAAGGTTGGTAATCACAAGGCGGTTGTAATGTGTTAGCGATTTGTTCGGCGATTAAACTTCGAATATGTCCTAGTGGTTCCCGGCAGGTGTGGCAGACCGTGATACGTGGTTGACAATCAGAGCAGACAAGGTGGCGGTTGGTGCATTGGTAAATAGGAGGCCGCACTTGGGCGTAGCAGATAAGGCAAGTTAATAGGGTGACTAAAGTCAAATCCAAGTCGGTGCTCATGTTTAATGTCTGTAAGAAAGATAAAGAAATAGTTGTATTGAATGTAGGAGGAAAACATTCGTACATTGATATAAAGGAAGACGAGAACAATTTGAAGTTTATAGAAAAATAGTAACTATACAGAAGGGTTAAGGGACCTGTTAAGGTAGATAATTTGGTTACATGCGAGGGGGTGTTCGGTTTCCCGCGGGTGGAGAAGCCCTGTTTGTAGTCGATGGAGAACGTTCAAGTAACTCCAGGGATGGACTGGTGGAACTGGCACGGCGGGCCTGCGAGCAGCCAGTCACACGACATCGGTAGATAGTGACGAGGAGCCCCTTTATTCCCAGGTTGGCGATGATGGAACTTAAGATAATGATAGTGGATGATGGAAAAGTGGTTAGACGTGGGGTATAATGGTGTTGAGTAGAGAGAAGTCGTTCCAGGTCAAGTTCCATTCTATTTAAAGACTTGTCAGCTCGTAATATCTCTGGGTCAGTTGACATTGTGTGGGCAAGTTGGGTCTGGGCTAAGTGAGTTCGAACTAGCTCTAGTTCTGTTTCGTTGATGATATTCTCGATGGGAGGTATAATGAAGTGTCGGATAGTTTGAACTTGAATAGGTGATTTTCGTTGAAAATGAGATGTGAGGATGATTCCGGGAAGATAGCCCTCGCAAGCTTCTGGAAGGTATAAAATACCCGTAATGTTTATCTTCGTGATTGTAACTGAAGTTTCGTCCTGTCGGGGAAGGACATTTAATAGTTAAACTCGTGGGAGTAGGTACCGAATATGTCCAGTTTCCTTGGTTGTCAATTCGTCGGAAAATGTGTGAGTAGGACCTCGTTAAACGTCTAGGACATAGGCAATTGATAGATTTTTCGTCTCCGAGTTATAAAGAATATTCGCAGCTTTGTCGTGGCGACCGCCATATAGGAACATTAGGTGAACATATGGTGATAGGAGTTGTTTGGCATTGAGTTAGATCATAACGAGTTAATAACATGTACGATTCGCGATTTCTCGATAAGGCAATAACTGGATAGGAGTTGATATAGTAGACGAAAGCCTTAATAGTTGGATAATATACTGGCAATCGTATAATCTCATAGATATCGAAATATCCCGTAGGAGTAATAAAGAATATTTTAACGAAAACACGAAGTAATGCAGGTAGTGCAACAGCGGTTATAGATGTCCATTGGTAATATTTAAACATAGTTTCTTTTTGAGGGGTTTCTAGGAAAGAGTATCCCTCAGGTAGATGAAGTTGTATTTCCTTAAGGGCGGTTAATAACATTTCTTCAGGAAGGAAATAGGTACTGAGCCGACCTTGTTCCAAAGTTTCAATGGCATTACATATCTCCAGTACTAGAGTTTGAAATTCCCGAACGGAGAATTCGATAGATCGTACAGCTGATTCAAAAGCTAAGTAATATTGTTGCTGCATCACTGCTTCTTCAATGAGCGCTTGTTTTTTCATTAATAAGTTAATCTGTTGTCGATTGGTTTTAGCGATGCGAAAGGTATCATTAAGTAAGGTAGCTTGCGACTGCAGGAGGTGAATGAATTCTTCATTTGTTTCCGATAATTGAGATAATTGGTCGTTAAGAGCTTCGATGTCGTCTGAGGTGGCGGTCCCGAATAAATATTCTAAAATTTTGCCTCCAGCGTTAATTAATCCTCGTTTCCCTCGAGTGTGGTCATCAAAGGTTACTAAGGTCTAAAAATAAATAAATAACGACTAACCCGTTACAAAGCTATACATTCACAAGAGCCGAATTATCGGGCTAGAGTTGGCTATAATAAATAAATAATTAATAAGACAATTTGGCACTAGAGCTTGGCGTTAGGCGCCATCTCTTACTAAACTTAATAATTATAATTAAATTAAATAAATAATTTTAATAATTTGGAACTGGAGGAAAAGAAATCGGCCCGAAGCGGAACTCGAACCCGCAACTTCTGCTATCCGTGCAGACACGTTACCAGTTACGCTACCCGGACCTTCAGTCCTATCGCCTCCTCCAGATAGCGTAAGGTCCGGGTAGCGTCAGTTTTATTAAAGAGAGTAAATATCACAAAAAATCATTTATAACTTCTAAATTATAATAGTATATAAAGAATCACAAAAATAAAAGAACAAAGAACATCTTATTTATTTAAATCACAAAAAAGTGTAAATATCACTATTCAGTCTGTGGTATTATTACAAAGTTTTGAAATGTGATCTTAAAAAGCATAATGCATCAACTGTACTGTCATTTAGCCTGGAACATAATTTTGTGCAAAAATTACTAGCTGTCGAAAACGCCTTTTCAGCATCCACGCTAGTTGGTGGTACTGTTATCAATGGGCGATGTACTTTTTTCAAGTATTTACCTCTAAATCCCTCATCTTCAAATAAATCGATTTCTCGTCGGATGGTTTTGGATATAACTGATTTCTGTATTGTATTTTTGTTTGTTTAAATTTTTTTAGTTATTGCTAATTCTAATTTTTGTTCAAGAGACTATTCCTTTTCACTATCGACATTAGTGTCATTCGATAACTCTACCGAATTCTTCTGAATGTGGATAGGATTGTGGATAAAAATTTTAAGAAAATTTACTATAAACTGATCAAATTTGAATTGGTTAGTCACTTTTCTTCTTTTTTATTTTCATTTTTAAAATAATTATAATTATGTAAATACCGTAAGACATTTTCTATTTCGGTATGCCTTTCTTCTGTGCGATTTATCAATGTAATATATAATTCTTCAGATAGTGATGTGTGCTGTTCTCTTAGTGACTGCAACATGAAATTTGTTGTTGCATTAGCTGTTAATAAATTAGAATCTCTCCGACATAATGCCTTTACAGCCAGTTTTATTGGAAGTAGAGCTGATACAGTTCTGGATATTAAGTCGAATTCACTATCGGAAAAATTAATTCGCAGGTTTAAGTCGATTATTGCTTTTTGGATTGGATTTTTCAGTTTCAAAAATCGTTCCATCATTAGGAGTAAACTGTTCCAACGTGTTTTAGAATCTAATATTAACATATGTTCTGTTTTATTTTCAGTTAGTATATATTTTTGTAATAAGGCATTTTTTGTAGGGGAACGTTTAAATATCTTAACAATTTTTCGAACTTTATTAATTATAGGTAACAATTCTTGATGAGTTAATATTTCATTTTCATTAGCAATATCTTCTTCAACAATTACATTGTCATTATATTCATTGTCAGTATCACCCCCACTTTCTTCAAAGTCGGAATCAGAAGTATTGGTTCTTCTGTTCTTTATTTTTTTCGTATAATACATCTATTACTCCTAATTGAATTCCATGAGCATAGCACAATTGCTGAATTGCACCAATCAACTTTCCAACTTTTTTCATAACCGTTGCTCCATCAGTCGTTATGGATAAAATATCTTCTTTCAGGGATAATCCATGTTTCCCTAATTTAGATTTAAGCATTTCCGCACATTTTTCGGCTGGCATAATTCCCCAGACATGTGTAAGTCCTATATTCAAAATTTTTTTTCAGAATGAATATTTATATTTAAATAGCGTCTATTTCTTACACTTGTCCATTCATCAAATGTAAGACTAAATTTTTCACCATTTACTTTTAATTGCATTAACTCGTGTTTCAAAGAATTGCGAACACCGTTACTGTAGTTTATAACAGTTCTTCTTATAGTATTAATCGATGTTGGTAGATTTTTAAAATCTCTGGCGGATAGTGATTTTCTTAATTCAGTAGAAGTGCAAAACACTCAAAATGGCAAACCAGTCTAATGCTGTCATTTTACTTATAATTTCATCCAAATTATTATTTTTTTTCAAAATAATCTAAAATCCCTGATGGCTTGGGCTTAGAAACTGTGCTTAAATTTGTATCTTCATCGCAATTAGATTCTTTCCTTTTTAACAAATTTGTATCATGTTTCGTTTTTAACTGAGTATGGACTTCCTTCTTGTACTTCCTCATTCACTTTAATAACTCTTGAACATTTTTTACATTCGTGCCACCATATTCTTTTCGTCATATAAATAATGAAAGTAAACCGAAGTATTATCAACAGATTTTTTATGTTCTTTAAAGTTATTCTTATTCATTATTATGGGTTTATTAATTATGAGTATATAATAAATCTGAAAAATATTTTGAACCCTAAAGTATGATATGCAAATACAATGTGAATAACAAACTCACCAATTTAAAAAAAAAATGTCTAAATTTTTCGAAATAGTCCGCACTTTCTTCACAATTACAACCTTGTTTTCACAGATACGAATATCAGACTACGAATCCTGCACGTGTGCAGTATCGCTCTGAGCTGTAATAGGACAGTTTTGGCCCGCCTCCTTGGGTGATTTACATATTGATCACTTCTCTAGACTGTACGATGCAAATTTGTATTCACAGTCTAATTCATATCACCCGTTAGGGAGACATAAAAACAAAAACGTATACTATTTTGCTATATTGGCGACCCCTGAACATATAGTGGAGACAATTTAAAAAATTTCTAGTAAATACCGAAAAAACGGTATTTAAACTTGTGAATACCGGTATTACAAAATTGTACAAATGACTCAAAATCCCGGTATTCGGTATCCCGTATACCGGTATTGCAATCCCTAGACACAAGATTTGTTTTAAACTCTTTCCGCCTTGTGGGCACTAAGAGGGCCTCTTTTAGCAAAGCCCATTATGGGTTCGGCCAGGCCCACAATGGGGCAGCCAGATGGTGAGAGACTGGGTATGGTCCCATCCCTCACCACCCAAACGGACAGACAAACCATATCCAGACAGCATGCCCCAGGAAATTCCTGGGGATTTATTAACCTCTTTCCCACAGCAGAAGTCTTCCACCTCGACCGTTCGGCCATCCGGGCGTCAGAGGGACACAAGTAGAATCTTTTCCAGACCCAGATTCTTTGACGAAGAAGTTAGTTATTTTCTCATTTGTTCGAAGGCAGCAGCGAGAATTGTGGCATAGGCTCTTCCTTAAACACTAAATTTCACTATATCCTGTGGAATCACTGGAATCTCGATGCACAGTATCGAAGGCTTATCGAAAATCGATGAATCCGTTCATCCAGATGGCCGTTTGTCCAATCAACCTCCCACTTTAATTTCAAATATTACAATATTTATAATTATTTGGTTATATATGTAAGTAAAAGTAATGATTTAAATAATCTACATACACCAGATTGATAGCTTTGACCATTTATAATATAAATATATGCCTATATGCATGGGGTAATTTTTGAAGTCCAAGTCACTGTCAGAAGCATTTATGTCAAAATAGTCGGAATTATAGAAATTTGTAGCTTTTCCCGACAGCAGCAAAAAGTTTGGAAACCAATGGTTTGGTTAATTTGGTTACAGCAACACGACGCGTGAACGTCCTTATAAAGGGATTGCCATGAGGACTTTTATGAGAAGCTGGCATCTATTCAGGTGTTACTAACGTGAAAAAAATCCGTCAAACTCTAGTGGCCTGCCCCTTTGTCAAGTGTAAACACACGACAAAATACCAGTGTTTAGTGGATTTAACTACTCTCCCGCTGGTGGTCACATGACAAAAAGTTTAGAAAAAAAAACTGTAAATATGTGAAATTGTCAGATTAGTGTTGCTAGTACTAGATGCAAATATTAATTTAATACATGGTTTGCTAAAATTAGCTGTATAAATTTTAAACATTTATGTATTGCGTAATCGAGAAACATTCCTATGTACAGTACTTATATTTAAAAATTCCTTATACGTATTTATTCTTAAATTAAGTCATATTTTTATCTAGAATATTTATATATCAGGTTTTATTAATATGCAATTCGAACAATTACGTTTTAGCTGATTTTGGTTAAAATAGTAGATTAGAAAGTAAGTTATATTTAAACGTTTAAGTGATGGTAATAATACATTTCTGTATAATTTATTGTTATTCGATATTTTCAAAATATACATTAAATCTATACTGGAATATCTTCTAAAACTAAATGAAACTAATATCTTAAAACGTACAGCAAATAAAATATCGGAAGGATAAACAATATATACTTAAATAATTAGAAATACTTCTGAGAATCTAGCATTGTGTAGCTGTTAGGATTTCTACGTGAATTCATATTGTAAACAGACAAAGGAACAAATATCAAACAAAGAATTAGTTCGGAATTTTATATAGTAGAAAATATTTAATGCAGCACAGACTAATCAATGTCTGCTCACTTAGAGAAAATTCCCACTACGAGCATGAACGTCACTTCCTGACTGCAATGTAAGTGCGATCATCGATTTCAAATCGGTAAAATGTTTATTCTACGGCTAATGTTTTCGCAAAATTAGTAGCGTATACTTTCCGTCAAAACATAAAACAAACGTAATCAAAATTACATCTGAATTGGACAAAAATTGCAGCAGTTATAACGAATTAGACAAGGATTTTTATCTATGATATCATAATTCAAAATATTTTTTCATGTTCATAAAGTTATTCTTAATTTTTATAATTATGATTATATAAAGGAGAACCAGCTACACTTTATCCTTGAAGTTAAACCGGAAATTCAACTGACTCTATACATCAGAAAATTCTTCTCTGCCGTAATTTTCCATTTTAAATACGACGTAGATAGTTCTTACATCAAAGATTATTATAATTATTCAAGAAGACATGATATCCAGCATTAGCTCTAATAACGTAAGTTTTAAACAAAAAATATGTCTGAAATGCTTACTCTCATCATTCACCTCAATGTCAATGATATACGGATGGCATTTCTTTAATCCCTGTTCATGTGTCATACGAAGCCACAATTGTTTGCAGAAACTTTTAAAGAGATTTTACTTATCTTTCATCGAATTTATGAACTGGATGCATTTCTTTCTTTCTTTTAGCCAGACAATTCCTTTTATGCCAAGTAAAATACCCTGTATATCCTGGTATTCGATTGTCGACAACGACATCTTTGTCAAAGTGGGCGTCTGTATTTTTGCCTTGGCGTTTGCCGTAATATTCAGCATCGTCAGAAGAGTAAAATTAAATACAAAAATTAAAGTAAGGAAGTCGAATTACTTTTGCCAAAATCAGCTCTTTTCTATCATCAATCACATAGAAATTGCCACGATAATTTTAACAATAATTATTACATCATGGCTTCAGCTGATAAACGTATTTTTCTTTTATCACGATGTGAAGAAAAAAGAATTATTCCAGCTTGAAGCATTTTTTTGTAGCGTTGAAGTTGGAATATATATGACTGTAATGAATGGAGGATTAGTGTACCTCGGTTTCTTTATCATCTTGATTATTGTTACTTTAACGATAGGATTCCGGAGTGTATCAGAAGATTTGTACCTACTGAGGAAAGGCAATCCAAACTTGGAACTTGATTTGGAAGAAATTATGGCACAGCACCATGAAATTTGGACATACACCAATCAATTCAACGGACCATTGAATTATGTATTAACAATTCTGTATGCTACTTTATTAACAGAAACGTGTCTAATTTATTTTACTGCAATTTTCTCCAAAGTGGAATTCGCAATAAAAGTGTTTATTTCTCTAATTTGTGCTATAATAACTTTTGTATGTATTTTATCAGGATTCTTGGCGTCTGTTTTTACGTCAAACGTAAGGAATTTTATTAAAATAAAAATAATTTAACTTATGGATTTGATTAAACGTTTTCCTTTTTTTTTTTTTTTTTTTTTTTTTTGTCTTTCAGATGCAAACATCTTTTCAAGATATAAGAAGATTTGCCGATTGCGATCTGAGTTTTGAACAGAAATGGAAGGTACAGTGTTTTAAATTTGTTCTTTTTATGAATATCTGTTAGTTTTTTGTAAAATTAACATACGCTTATAACAATCAATTATGTACAGATGCTGAATTTTATGAAGAGATTTGGCAAAGTATCTCTATGCATATCCATGAATGATTACTTCAACGTTACCAAGAAATTTCCGATTAAAGTATATTTACTATATTTTATAATATTAATTATGAAAGTCTTGTATTCATATATTTAATTTTTGAAATTTTTCAGATGGCGAGTTCACTTTATTCTGTATTTTCTGCTCTTCTCAAACTCAGAACAGCTTTGAGACTTAAAAATTGATATTTGTTTTATAAATGTTAATACTAAAATAAATGTGAAAATCGGGAGTTAATTTTGAGAACATTTAAAGTACAGGATGTTTTTCTTAAACTGACGGTACTCCGAAACATCTGTAGAGCAATCTAACAGCCGGACTGACGCCTAATTTGGGAGAGTGACTAAGGACGACATGGGAAAGAGTTTCCGCGAAAAAAGTAGTATCCAAATTCGCCGGTAAGGGTAAATTTGGCGCTGTTGCATCGAAACTATTTAAATATTTTGTAAAGCAGTAGCTAGACATGTTTAGTAAATCGAGATAGACATTCTAATATGTTTATTTCTGTCAACATTTATATAAATCGCATATTTCCATTAAACGGTCTGCAATTCATCAATTAAGTATTTCTATAATAAAATACAATCATTTCATATACTGTCTATAAATTGCAATTCTCACATGTAATCGAAACTTAACAAAAATAATTCTGATTGTGTAAATGTAAAGTCTTTGTTCTATGAAAATCGTTTCCTAAATTAATTAAATCAATAAAATTTATTTCAATCAAAACGTTGTGTTTATTTATGCGTCTTATCATTTGATGCACAAAATGTACCAGGGTTTCTCAAACGGGATCCTGGGATCCCGGGATCGCGGTTGTTTTTTTTAACCAGGGAAATATTCCGGGTAATCCCACAAATTTCTTAAAAATTCACTTTTTTCTTATTTTGTGTTAAAGTTCAGGAAATTTTGCAAATACAAGGTATAATTAACTCATAAACTGTCAGAATACATTTGAATTTATTAATTTTAAACCTACTTATTAGTTTTTTTTAATTTTTGCTCGTTATGGCACGTCACAAATGGTCAATAATCAATACGTAGCTTATTTGTGGCAGGACTCTCAAAATTCTTTACCAGTAAAATCTGGAATAATTGTGCTTATGCTGTCTTAATTTTTAACCATGCCCAGTAGCTTCAATGACTGCGTAACGCCAAGCTGTGCAAATTGGGCAAGGACACAAACGAGTACCAAGTCAGCAAGTATGAAGTTTTTTTTCATAATCTGATTATGAAAGACAAACGAACTGCCGAATTATTGGGCTATGATGTTTCTATTAAAGTAGTCGAGGTAGACAAATCAAGAATACTAGAGAACAAAAGAAGTACTACAATCTCGAAAACGAACTAGAAATCTTTCAGGATACAGGTGAAAAACACATAATATTTGTGTTCTCTTAAATGCATTAAAGACAATTCCATCCGCATGAATTGAATTGGAAAGGGCATTCTCGGTAGCAAGACTTATCATTACTAAAATAAGAATTAGATTGAGTGCTCCGAGTATCGACCATCTTCGCTTTTTAAAATCTTATAAAAATTTACAATATTTTGTATTATATTTTATTTAAAAACTCAAAAATTACCTTTTAAGTTAGAGGTTTGATCTAAATTCATTTTTCTTTAAATTTTCAACTCAATTCAAAGTCATTTTTTTGTTGTTGTATGCAGTTTCCAGCAAACTTTAATAAATTTTTTCTATTTGTGAAAATGTCTACGTAATTCAAAGGTAATTTTTAATGTATATTTTACACAGCATTACTAATATGATTTTGGAAGTTGCAGAACGTATTAAATTACTTTAAAAACGAAAAATAATTATATCATTTGATTTCATGATGTTTTGTATATCTTAAAAATAATTAGTTTTGTCCCGGGATTTCCCGGGATCCCGGGAAACAGTTCACTTTTATCTCGGAATCTCGCGACAAGCAAAAGACCGGAAAATGAGAAACCCGTAATCCACATCTCTTATGGAGTATTTTCCTAAGTTGGAGTACAAAAAATATTATTGGGTACAAAATCCATTCACAGTAACAAAAAAAAAACCCAACAGGATTTCTGTCAGTGGATTATGAGAAATTAATAGAAATTACATTTGGTAATCAGTTAAAAGCTAAATTTGAAGAAGTGCCTTTAGATGTGTAAGATCCGAAAATCTTGAACGTAAAGTTTTAATAAATTATATCCGAATTAATAATTACCCCTTTCTTATATTCGGATATAATCCGATTATAATACGAATTATAATAAAATTGTTCCCTATATTGAATCAAAAATTTTCCTATTATAAACAACCTGCCTAAAAACGGTCCTGGACGAGAAAATATGCGTCCCTCACCGTATAACTGTCAACTATCCATTGATTTTACGCTGAGTACAAATCATCTTGCAACTTAAGTTTATAGTTAGCGCCCGAATCGCCGTATTGTTTCCAATTTCGGGAACACCTATGGCCTAAGCACATGCACGTGACTAACTTTCCCAGCAAAAAGCTATATAAGATGCTTCTTTTCCCCCCTCTGGGAAGTCAATCATTGATTTAGATCGAGTCGCGATCTTACCCGTTGTGCTTACGGAAGATATTTGACTTTTGTGCCTCAAGTGCCACCGACTCTTCCCTTGAAAGGAATATTCGATCATCGTGACCGACAGAATATTGAAAATACTAATTGTCTAAGAGGTATGGAACCTATTTATGTGAGCTCTTTCTCTCTCCCCTTCGCGTGGTAGAGATATATAGTTTTTTATATATGTCAACCCGTTAATGTCAGATTTTGTAACGTATTTTTTTATTAAATCGTTGTTATCCTGTTAAATGGTGTCTTGTTTGCTCGAATATTCGCTTATCGCCTTACCACGACTCCACCTTCCCTCCTACACTCGACCGGATGAAAAGTAGTCTAGTCCCTACAGAATCCAAACCGACAAAACATCTCTGACTCGTGGGCAAGTCCCTCCGACTTGTTACCCGAAATTAGACAGAGGTCTGACCTCGTCGTCCCTCCTCGGTACTTACAAATTGGTTTTTCAGGAGTGGGGTTTCGACTTTTTCGTAACCGTGGTAAGGCGAACGAAAAGGCTATATCCGAGCAACATGACCGAATCGAATTAGGTCTCTTTTCCTACCTTAGATACTAGAATTGAGCCGTAAACGCAATGGAGGCCAATCCCCATCCTGCGGCTGGGCTAGGCAACCCAAATCCAAATCCAGCGCCGATCCCACTCACGTTGGGCGGTCTGGGCGGTATTATACCCTTATTGCCCGTATTTACGGGAGAAGCAGGTGGTCTTAGAATAACTGATTTTTTCGATTCTTTGGCGGACGTTATCAAGGTCGCCGCCTGGTCAAAGGCACAAATGTTAGCGGTAGCTAAGCTAAAACTTACGGGGATAGCTAGAGAATTTGTCCGAAAGGACAGACGAATTAAAGAAGTCGATGACTTCGACGAGTTTAAGAGACTGATGATAGCCCGCTTTGAACGCGAGCCATTTACCTTTAGATTATCAAAATTTTATGCCTGCGTCCAAAAACCGGACGAGGATGTACAGACCTATGCCGCTAGACTCCAAGCGCTGGCAATGGAGATAGAGATCGAGCCCGGCGCGAATGCCGCGGAAACCGCTATTATTAAAAGGGTCCAAAGCAAGGAACTTCACGAGAGACTCAAGGCACAATTTTTAAACGGGATTGATATCCGGATTCGAAAACGAACTATGAGCAGACAACCTGCAACGTTCGATGAGGCTTTACAAATCGCTATTAGCGAAGAAATAATCGAGAATTTCACCACACACCCGCGAGGGATCATGCGTACAATTAGGGAAAACGATAGATCAACCGATTTTCCCCCTCTTTAGATGATCTACAACGTTTAACCGCAGCGATGGAGGAGCTTAAAACTCGAATGGATAGTTAAAACGCGACTCTTCTCGCAACAATTCTCGAAACCCTATCTCCGGACAGAATAATCGAGGAAACTTTAAGACGAGGTAGATTTATACATTAAACTTATACATTGACATGGATCTAATACTGTATACGAATCACAGAAACGATCAGCAGCAGCTTCCAATTCTGTATTTTTGTTTTGCTGCGTATGAAGTGGTGTTAAATATCGCATCTTCTGAACAGAACTGGAAAGCTGTTTCATATCAAAAGCAAAGGCAGGTTGACGTTGTATTTAAGATTCTAGCTGCATGATATATTCTAATATCAGACTGTTGAGCAGATGGAGCTATTTCACATCATTTGGCATCGCCATTTTTAAAATTTACTTTATTTCATTCAACAAACGCATGCGAATGTGAAATCTGGAAGTTAAGAACTAAAATTTCTGAATTATTTCACTCCAGTTATAAACGACTTAATCAACAACATTCCATACCCGAGAAATTGTTGACTCTTGACTGGCAACGATCGTCCCCTAACTGTCAACAAGCCGTTATTCCTTCGGAGCAGGTAGATCATCTTGCACGATGGTTTATAGTTAGCGTCCGAACTAGTCGTTTATTTAAAGCCCGGGAACACCTATGGCCCAAATTGCGATCCGTTATCGATCACGTGACAGGTTTTCCCATCAAAAGCTTATAAAAGACGCTTCCTTCCCCCCGTAAAGGGCTCTCCGATCGTCTCTCCATTACGAAGTGCACTGCGCCGTCGACCGAACCCGAAAGTTTCTAAGTTTTTTAAGTTTTTAAATGCCATTGTCCAGTCTACGAATTCTAAGGTTCTACGTGCCATCGTCCCATTAACCGATTCTCCGTCATCCCGAAAATCATCGTCACTTCTGAGAGAATATTCGTCTATTACGGACTTGTTGAGAGGTATGAAAATTATTTGTAAACTCTCTCTCTCCGGACCCCTTTTTTATACGAGGGTAGAATTGTAGTTTTGTTCGTTTCGCTTTTAATAAATCTTGTTTTGTTATAAAATGGTGTCTTTCTTGACTGTCGGCTTCGCCATATCGTCGACCCCATTCTTCTTCCTCCTCCACTTGCGTAACGCGTAACGCACCGTCGACGTAACAGCCATCCTGGACAAGTGAGTAGCCGGAAAAAGAGGTACGACACCCTCTTACTTCCCCGGGATCTCACACTAAAGTCTCTATTACATAAGCTTTTGATTTTCTATGGTGGCCGAGCATCTTCAAACGCTTGAACGAGACTGAATGCCCTGCCAATATTCAAATGATTCTAAGAAACTATTTACATAACAGGACAGCAGGATACTAGTCCAACAACATTACAGTTTAAAGAAAGGTTACCAGAGGTTGCCCGCAAGGCTCGAGAAGTGAGCCAGGCCTCTGGAATTTGGGCTTTGACAGCCTGCTAGAAGAATTCAATGAAAGGGAAGATACAAAAATACAGGCTTTTGCCGATGATGTTATATTGATGATTTCGGATAAAAACTGTGACAAACTAGCAGAAAAGGCAATAAAGCAACAGGGAAAATAGCTGAGTGGAGCCAAAAACATAATCTTCAGATTAACTATAAGAAATGTGAAATACTAGTTAGTACAAAAAAGATAGGGAAAAGACAATTAAAGAGACAAATCGGAATATACATAAATGGGAATAAGATAAAAAATGTCAATGAGATGCGATATCTAGGAATTTACTTTGACAGGGCCCTTACCTGGAAAAGTCACGTAAACCAAATTCATCAAAAAATGCTCTAAAAAATAAATATACTTTTGCAAATATCTCGTAATGTTTGGGGTCTCAACTACAAATCCACAAAGTTAATATATAAAGCGGCAATCGAGCCGACAATTCTATACGGGATACAAGTGTGGGGAGAAGCCATTAACAAAATAGAAATAAAGAGGAAACTACGAACGATCGAACGAAAATTTATGATAAATATCTGTAAAGCGTATAGAACGGCACCAACTGATGGTCTGTTAGTACTGGCAAACATCCTACCGGTTGACCTTAAAGCAAAACAACTTAACTGGGAATGGACATTAATAAAAGAAGACATCAGCAGCCTTAATGCTAAGGATATTGAAAACAAAATTAAGAATGGGCTACTACCCCCGAATAGCAATAACCTCATACAAGAAATAAAAGATAATCAAATTGAGAGGGTAAGGAACAACGGAGACATGGATAAACATCCAGCACAAGATGTCAACTATGAAACAAACATGGACAACAAGAATGTCTACAGAGAAGACTGCTGGGAAGTATTTACGGACGGTTCGAGGAGGGCAGAAGGAGTTGGTTGTGGGATTGTAATCTTTGACCCAAAGAACATTAAGACTTATCAGGCTAGCCTTAAAATGGCGAATTATTGCACAATCACCCAAGCAGAGCTTTGGGGTGTTTTCAAAGCCTTACAACATATTGACAAAAAATCCCAATGGTACAAGGGACCTACAATAATATACACCGACAGCAGGGTAGTTATTCACACCCTTAAAAACCAAACTAGAAGTACTTTACTTGCACACGAAACAATTGAATTGGCTCATAGAATTGGCGGCAACAAAATACTCAAATTCCATTGGATTCCTGGCCATAAAGGGTACGAGGGAAACGAGACTGCCGACATGCTGGCTAAGAAAGCAGCAAAAAGCAACCTACCAATAACATATAGTAGAATACCAATCAAAGTAGTTAAGCAAAAAATTAAAGAAATAATAGATCAAAGATGGCAAGAAGAATGGGAACACTCGAACACAGGTAGAACTTTGTATAGCTTCATACCGACGATCGCCGTCAGAAGAGCATGTAGACATCTTAAACCTACCTACGAAATTACTCAATGTTTACTAGGACACGGTAACTTTAATGAATATCTCTTTCGATTTGGAAAGAGAAATACTGATAAGTGCGATATAGACAGTGACAGCATTGACAACGTGACACATTACTTATTCCAGTGCAGCAAATACGAACATCCTCGTGAAACCTTTATGAGACAATGTGTTTTGGCCGGCTCAAATTGGCCACCAAAGCGCACAGCACTTGTGCAAAGTAAAATGTTATTCGATAACCTCTGTAAATTTATAAAAGCAACGAAAAAACTGTCTGCAAGAAAACAGTCAGAATATCCACCAGAAGACAATGAAAGAACTACTACAAGTGAAGAAATTGATTAAATTGTTGACAAACAACTGATCATCTTGTTCATATTGTAAATAATTGTATATATGTTACAACTGTTCACATTGTAAGTCTCAATGTAGGCAAAGTAGCCTAAATTGTATTTTTTTCCTAAAGTTTGTTCTGTTAAGGTATGCCGAAGCAAGACGACTCTGCAGACCCCTTTCCCTTCATATCCTAATCTTCCATCTAATCTATCACTATTACTTCTTTTTTCCTTTCATTTCTTTCAGGGCTAAGTCAGTCAACAAGATAGACAGCCCTCTTAATCTTTACTCGTAGTGGTAGTCTCTATTACATAGAAAAGGCAGCAACGAAACTGTTTTTATAGCTATAGAAATTTTGGTGCTGTTCCGTGTCTAGGACCCAAATGGCGGAAGTGTCTGTACCATCACGGTCCGCCAGGTTGAATCGGTCTGACAAGTGAATAGTGTTGGATGGGTAGGTAATATATTAACTAAAAGGGAGTCGAATATATACATTCCGTTCTCCATGTTACGGTGACATATTAACAAGGGAACTCCCACCGATCTGATTGGAATAAAAGGCAGGACCGTTTAATTCTTACTTTTCCCGTCATGCATGACGGGAAACTATCGAATTAAGGCCGAGCGCTCGTATATCTTCTACGTGGCTTACAGAATTGTGAATTGTGAATACGCGAATTGCTTTGTTCTTGGATTGCCTATCCGTGTTGGCAAATCAAATATCTAGTCCCCTAGCGAACATTAGTTCTAAATTATGCCGCTACGGCAAACAGCGCCAATGGTGGGAGCTCGAATTACGGTATTTTCTGGTCATAGTTATAAATTATGAATGCTTTATTCGTACTTTCAATTAGTTAATAATCAAAATAAGATAAATTTTTAGATTACTTATAAATCAACGGGTTTTTCATACGCACCGTCAGCCATTTCGCCTAATCGGAAGAGTAAAATAGCGGGTTAATCATTTGTTTATGGTACTGTCAACGTTGTTAAACTCGTTAGCCGTTTAATAAATGCAATGTAGTGAGTGTGATTTAACCATCAAATCATATACGTTGTAAAAATAAAAGTTATAATACAATAATTAAAAAATGTATTTTACGATATATAATATTTAGGAAATAAAGTATTTACTGTGTGCAATTAAGCTATTCTACCCTTTTTGCACTCGGGCTCCGAAAATATTTTACTGTATTATGTTTTAAAAAATATAAAATTAAAATAAAAAAAAATAGTTTAAAAAATGCCCTTTACGACTGCAATTTACCATTAACATGTAAGAGATCGCAACTTCATATAAAATTCAGCAATCGAGTTGCTTAATTTTCCCTCAATATTAAATGACTCCATCAATTATATTTTATTTTAAAAATTTTTATAATTTTAATTATTATAAAATGGTAACAGGCTTAATTTTCAGGGTTTCATAAAAAATTGTAAATGCTAATAACGAATAAAATCGCCATTAAGTCTGACTCTACTGGACATGCAACACACGACTCCCTTTATCGCCCCAGCCCGTCGACCTTTAACCACCAAAATTTAATAACATAATACACAAACCTCTCTGCAGAATTTCAGATATTTTTGTCAAGAACCACAGCTGTTATTAAGCTTTAAACGGGATGAACAAATCGTGTCTCCCACACACAAACATTCCATACACAGAAAAAAAATCTCCGAATAATTTTGCATTTCTCGACGTTTCAGGATGCCCCGAGTCCAAAAATGTAAAAATTTTGGGGTTATTTTTCACTAGTTGCTATACATTCCCTCTGTTATGTATGACAGAGTAGGGAAAGTAAAAATTATATCTTCACACGTTAAACATAAAAATTTATAATGCATTTTACGTAGAGAGAAAATGGACCACTCCTAATTACAGCAAATCTTAAAAACTACAGTATTTAATCACAAATACTAGGAATGTGAATAGTTTAAAGTAAAGTAATATATGTTTCTTATCATAGAAATTTAAGTGGAAGAAATAAATTAATTAAAATGAAAGGAGATAATTTTTTAGAAATTATGACGCGTTATCTGACAGTGGATATCCTTTTCCGTTTTTAGATTACTGGCGAATTAACCTAATTACAAGTTTCACGAACATTTTATATGATTTAACTCTAGCGTAACATGCATCAATTCATCAGTTTGTTTTTCTTTTTATTTCTATATCGAAAACATGCATTTTGCTCTGAATTAATGTTTAACTTGAAAGCAACAAACGAGAATCCAGAACGTTATAGTCGTTTTTACAAGTGTAAGTTTGATTAATAATTAATTTAATTAATTCATTTAAAATTATTAAATATGTTTATCAGGGCTATACTTGCTACCCGGAGAGAAATTTACATCCCATTCTATATATAAACCTATTGATTGTACCGATATTAAAGAGAGTGGCATAAATTCATCTGGAATTTACAGTATATGGCCAATATCACATGTTGAAGGTTTTCAAGTGTATTGTGATATGGATACCGAAGGCGGAGGATGGACGGTGAGTTTGATAATTAACGTTTTATTTAAAAACTGGACCTTTCTGCTCTGTTTATGTGGATAATCGGATGGCTGAGACTGTTGAAGCGTTTGTTTACATTTCTGGGGAGTCCGGAATCGAATCCGTGTTTCCGATAACTCCAGAAATTTATTGGGAATGGTCTAACCCGGATATGTTAGGCCCTGATCCTGACTAACCGGGTGCCTGGCTAAACCCTCGAAGGCCTGAAAAAAGACCCTCTTAGTGAAAACGGGGCAGAAAGAGTCCAAAATAAACATCGTTTTTCTATTAATTATATTTTGAATTTTTAAGGTTTTTCATAGAAGAATTTCTGACGAAAATTCTACGAATTATTTTCGTAAAAATTGGAAAGATTACTCTTTGGGTTTCGGTGAATTAGACAGCGATTTCTGGTTAGGTAAAATATTCTAAATTCATTAATATTAAATTATTTCAAGTTATGTTTGAGTATCGGTAATATCTAATGTACTTTATTTAGGCAATGATAAACTCACAGCGATAACCAGTCAAGGAAATTACACGATGAGACTCGATAGAGAAATAAAAGGAGCATTCGTTTTCCATAACTATATGGATACATTTAAAATTGGGGATGAAAACGATCGATATCGATTATATTTAACAAATCCCTATAAAATTTACGGTGAGTAACACAAGCTTGTTTAATTTAAAGCATTACACAATATTTGCGTAAGTAATAAATGTGAAAATGTCTTATATTTTCTAGTACGTAATCTGTCGGGCTATACAAATTACTTAAATTTTAGCACATTTGATAGCGACAATGATCTTTTACAAGACCTAAACTGTGCTGATGTTTACAAATATGGTTGGTGGTTCGATGGATGTTTAAACTTCGATGTATATTTTCAAGGGAAAGGCTACATCGATGTTATTAAGAATATTTCGTTGCATCAATATATGTACAAAATGGAAGCGAAGATAAGACGTAAACCTTGTACTAATTGAGTTGATTCTTTCGTAAATTTAAATTTGAAAATAAAATATGCATTATAATTTAATTTAATTAATTTTAGTAATTTCCATGTTTTATTAATATTAATTTTGAGGACCATAACAATTTGAGATTGGCAATCGATAGCTGTGCCGTGTTCCTTGAGACTGTGAGACGTGTTTCACATATCAATCGTTCAGGTCACTCAAATGATGGAAGATCACGTATCAGGCTGGCATTGACGTGGAAACGATCGATCTGGTTGCATAAACCTGTTTATAACTATGAAATAAATCGACGGTTCTTAAATTTGATCTTTTCAGAGTGATTGTTAGCTTATCGGTTTAGCAATATTTACAAAATGAACAATCTGAAGAAAATTTGAAAACAATTTTATCAATCATGCACAGCAGTTGAAGATGTATGCTTGATTTATGACTTTGCATGTGAAGAAAGCGATAGATTTCTTATACGAATTCTGGGTATTTTTTGATCGCCACTAAGATGAAACATTTCGTACTCGTAACTTTCTTAAAATCCAAAGAAACTACAATTTTGAGATTGATCTCGCGTGCTAAATATGATTCGCTAATTAATTAACTATAAACAAACATCATCAGCCAACCCGTAATATATAAAGCTACCACCAACCAAAGCCGAAATTATTGGGCTGGAAACGGCTATATTGGTCTATATATATAAATCGAGACGAGTTGATAATAATAATAATAACTCTCCCTTGGTCACCACCTGGTCGTGGTGGGAAAGCCCAGTAATTTTACTGATCCATAGGGCAATGCAGGCTGGAGCACAAGCTCCTGGTAGAGACATCCATGCCAGTAAGGTCTATGGGGAGAAATGAAGCTAAGAGTGACCACATCCACATTCTGTGGTGATATTTATTATGGTAATAACTAGATCAAAGTATAATACCGGCTCGGACGACGCTCGGGTTAACAAGGTCCGCTTTCGTGGGTTAGGCAGAGGCTCACGTTTGAAAAATAGGCCACAGTCTCCCTTGGTTACCGGTGGCGAAAGCAGCACCGGCCCAAGCATGGCTACTGCAATGCCCTCAACAGATATGAGGAACCAACCCAGCCTTGGTGTTTCTGTAGCAATGCATCCACAGACCACAAAGGCTGAAAAACCACGCCAACGGATGAAATGGACAGTAGAAAAGAAAGAGTTTATCATCCGTACTTACTACACTATCACAAAACTCGAAACAAACATGACAGCATACAGACAACAACTACACCATAGACATGTCATATTGTTAGAAAATTCCTGAATACAGACACACACACTGATACACTTCTTTAATTTCTGTTTTGGTTACTATGCCTTGAATTTGGTCCGGTATAGTACACAGCCACCGGTGTTAACCGAGTATATCTCACTTAACCCAACATAATAATAATAATCAGCGCAGAGCCCAAACGGTTAGGAGTTGAAAGTTTAAATTTGGTACACAGTTAGAATCACGAGAACGCACACTAAGAAAAGATTTTTCCAAATTCCTCCCCACGGGAAAGAGAGACAGGATTAAAGCTTAACACTTCCATCAACGATGGAAGTGCCAAGTAACAATGGAAGTGTTAAGAGAAAGCGACGTGCAAGACGCAGATGCAGTTTTTTTTCGTTTTTGCGAGAAATCGAACATATTTTTAGACCCATCTAACTATTCTCCAGTTAGTCCAGAAACAGGGGGATCGAATTCTTGCATTTTGTGAAAACGGGTAAGGTTGACTGTAACGTAATAATCTTAATCTTCGCTACCGTTACTTTGGTCCGAGCAACGCCGGGCTTATCTCCTAGTTATAAGATAATTTACTATTAGAGTGTGGCGTTAGGCGCCATCTCTTGCTAAATTTAATTAAATAATTTAGACCGAAATGGAAGAAAAGAATCGGCCCGAAGTGGTATTCGAACCCGCAACTTCTGCTATCCCAGCAGACACGTTACCAATTACGCTACCCGGACCTTCGATCCGATCTCCCCCTCCAGTATATCTAAGTATAAGCTACGCCTAACGCCACACACTATTAGCAAATTATCTTATAATTTATAATTAATATAGCCGTTTCCAGCCCAATAATTTCGGCTTTGGTTGGTGGCAGCTTTAATTAATTAACTGGAGTACGTTTTTTTTTATTCAGTACAATGGAGTGCAATTGATAGGGCACATAGGTTTTATTACATTATTTATTGATTGATACGCATTTCGGGTATTCCCCCTCTTCAGTCGGCTGTTACAAAATATATTCAGTTACAATCAGGTTTTTCGGGGCCTAGGGCTTATTGAAATCCAATAAGCATACATTTTTTTGTTAGATTAAGAATCTTTAAATTGGGGTTTAAAATTCATTTTTTAATAACATCAATGTCAGAGTTGAAATATATTACTTACAAAATGGTGTTGAACAACAAACTATATTTTATATAAAAAAACATAAGAAATAAAAAAATATGTACATTGATTAATTTCTGACCAATTACGTTACATTGATTACAATGAAACAAATAATACTATAAATTATCATCACTATTATATTAATATTAGAAATATTTTTTACTATACAAGAAGTGCTCATTGTTAATGAAAAAGTTTTAGAAATTTATGATAATACAGTAGGGAGTCGTTTATCCGAATCAATTGGGGACTGGGGTTGTTCGGATAACCGATTATGTACAAAAAAATATATTAACCTGTCCGATGTTGAAATTTTTCAACGTTGCGTGTCGCTTTGTGTTAAATTTTCGTAGATTTTAAGCCTAACGGAAATTTTTATAATAATAATCGAGGCTATTGTATCGTTAAAAATTATTTCTTTATTTTGTACAAAATAAATATGTTGAGAAAATATAAAAACATAAAAATTATACTTTAGAAGTAAAACTAGTATCAAAAAAGTACGATTCAGCACGACACAGTCCGACTGGAAAGCGTACGGATAACCGGTGTTCGGGTTAATGACTCTCTACTGTAATTCAATTTTTGTGGGCCCTTAACACTTGAGGGCTTAGGGATTAAGCCCTACGTAAATCCGCTCATGCTTACAATATGGCATTAAATTTATATAATTATTTAGCAAGAGACTTACCTTTTAATTCTTTTTAGGGTTTTAAGTATACTAAATAATTTGTATAACATTAAAATACGTTTCTTCATAAAGATTATGCATGCATACTTACAGTATTGTTCTTTAACCTCACTTTTTCTATCATTTCTTAATCTTAAACGGGTTTTCTATTGCTGGTGTTGGTAATATACTTAAAACTGCAGTGAAATAACACTGCAGTTTTAAGTATATTAAATTATTTAATATACTTAAAACTGGAAAAATAATTAAAAGGTGTGTTTCTTCTAAATAATTATATAAATTTAATTTTATATTGTAACAACATATTTTATAACAGCCGACTGAAGAGCAGTAAAAATACTTGAAACGCGAATCAATGAATAAATAATGTAATGAAGCCTTGTGTCCTATCAATTGCACTCCATTGTGCTGGATAAATAAAACATATAAGAAAACAAGGTTTCAAATTTGGAGATGAAGTACGTTTATTCGAAGGCACTTTTAGTTGGATGAAAGAAAAAGTTAAAAAAGTATCGTGCCTTAGAAAACAACAATTTGGAAAAAAATTCGTACAGAAATACGACCATTTCTTTCGAAAATTAGGTTTCGTGCCATGGCAGAAGACGAGGTAAATCCTGTTCGTGGTTGTCTCCGGAATAACATCTTTTGCTACCAAGAGAACTTTTGTCCATATGCATACGAGAGAACCGAAAGTATTGGTATATATGATTTATTGTTCACATATCACAATTAAATTAATCTTAAAAATGAAACAACACCAGCAATTAACATAAATGCCCGGTTTAAATGTGAGATATCTGTGAGAAAAGATTGCTTTATAGCAAGTCGTACGCTTCCAATAACACATGATCATACTGGAAGCATAAGAGTACGTCTATCAGAGAATCGAATTCACAGGAACTGATATTCGTAGGAAAACGTTCAACTGTGACAAATGTAAGATATGTGTATTTAAGAAAATCTATCTTTGTAGAAAATAACTGGACGTCTCTTCTAGAAATCGAACTTTTCGACAATAATAACATCACAACTTACAACGTAGCCAGTTACTTATTTCTACGTTGCAAACGATGTCGTCATTCAAACAGAAGACATCGATCCTGATGGTAATTACTATTGTTACGTTGCTCCTTATTTTTTAAAATTGCAAACAACATTCCCAAAATTTTAGTCAAAATCAATGCAAATTAAAATAAAATTTTATTAAACACTTTAATCCAATCTGTTGTTTTTTTATATTTTTTACACTCAAAAACAGTAATACCCTATCGAAAGTTTGGACCAAATTACAGAAGACCTAAGTACACAGGCCACAAACATTATCTTTAAATGTTTTTTGATATTTTATTAGCTCTGTTGAACTTCAATTTTCCTTTGAAGTTGTTATCGCATCGACATACAGTACTTTATGTTTACCTTCTTAATTCAAATGTAATCGGACCCCAAAATACAAGCCAACCTTCGTAGGGCCAAATTAATAAAAATGTCAGATCAGATTCAACATCTTCGCAACCTGGAAGCATTGGAAATATATAAAGCCGGCCCGACCGGCAACTGTATTAATGCGAAGGATGCCGCTCTTACCGAACCTAACCTAACCTATATATATTTTTACTATACGATAAGTGCTCATTGTGAATGAAATAGTATTAAAAATTTATGATAATAATTCAGATTTTGTAAGCTCTTGACACTTGCGGATCCAGGAGTTAAGCCCCATTAGTCAGCATGTAGATCCGCCCCTGCATGATTGTCATATTGAATATCTGTTTTATTTACTATCAGGTTTGTTATATTATACAAGGGCTAAGTAAGGTTATTGATAAAATTTTGACTCCAAACATTTTAGAGGTTTTTGACATTGTGTGAGCACAAGTATATAAATTTATATACATATATATAAATCTTTATAAAATTATATGTCTGTATATATGTTGGCGTGTATTTTGCATTAGGGTATTTCAAGCTGCACGAACTAAACATTTTGAAATTTAGCAAAATCATTTCTATTTATGGAGGATATCTGCTATTGAATTTTGATAGTTGAAAATCAAGAGGTATAGAGATAGAGGAGCTCTGTCTCATCTCTATAGAAGAGTCAGACTTAAAGTTTTACTCGTTATTTTCACTTATAATTTGTTTTAAAACCAACGGAAAACATTATGCCTTTTAACATAATTAATATTATAAAAGTTCTTTTAAAATAAATTATCATAACAGATCATATTACACAACTTTTAACTTTGTTCATTATTAATACTGAGAACATCGTGCGAAAGCTCTGTCTCCTTTGTTGTTAATAGATTAAATTAAAAATAGAATTCCCATAAACTCTTATGAGTTGTATAAAACGTTTTTACTATAAGTTCTGCTCACAGGATAATAGCGAGGTCGAAGCCGTAGTTTTAAACGCGAAAACGCGTACGTCGGACGTTCGGCGCCGCTTTCCTCTAAGCCTAGAAGTTTAGTAATGGCCTTTGGAATGTCAAGCATGATTTTACTGACTTTCCAACGCCATTGCCAAACTCCTAGGCATACAGTTAAGTGGCGCTGTACAGTACATCCGACATAGACGTTTTCGCATTGAAAACTTCGTCCTCAATCTCGCTGATAACTGAGCCATTTTTCGTTACTTCCATCGATGTGTAATCCGTGTCATGCATCACAAAAATAGCCTATTATACTTTTCGATACTACGGATTAAATCTATTCTCATGCAAATTAATATCAAGACTAATTATTAGTTTTTATTTTCGTATAATTTGCATCGATATTATTTATGTAAAGTGTAAAATAAATAACTCAAAAATATACAAAAGTATGTAGTAGAATTGAAGTAATTTTGGTCTTTAGACAAACTTATATTTTAGAATGCGCTTGCATGCCGTTGGTAAACCGTCCGCGTCTTTTGAATTAATGCACTTATCTTTCAACCTGCTTTTGTATATTTCAAGTTTTTTAGCGTACTGTGTCAATGTAGGAGAGTGTACGGCAGTGGCGTGCGGTGACATTTGATTATAGGGATGCTGTCTTTTTATAAAAACTATAAAGAAACCTAATCATTGGAAGCATTATATAATATTTTGGTGTGTATCATCTACTAGATAAACCGCGTGAGATAGGTGCTCTGTAAAACGCATGCGCGAATGCGTAATATAATATGGCTGCTCTACACGATTCAAATATTTTGGCCGTGGAAGCTGTCCCGTATTCGTCAGTACGGTGCTTCCAAATTCGTATATGCGTATACGAATTTATATTCAAATATACAATTGCACCCTTATCATTGTTTTTCAGACGCAAATTTCTAATGAAATAGATTGTGTGGTTATAATAAAGTACTATATATTAGGGGAAACTTACTTAATTCGTACTTTGCTTATATCTTGACTCCAGTAATAGCTATTAGCACTTTTAGTGGCAAAAGAAAGTAAATAACAGTCGGCCGTATTACTATCTGAAAGACAGCACGCTGTTACGCTGCTCCAGACAAAAATATTAAAAAGGTAAGTTTTTCAACCTCTTCTGTATTATTTTTGCACATTTCGTAAGAACTTTTTTCGAATTGGATCGTGTATAAGGTTTTTTAACCATCTGTGATGTATTAATGCGTATTTTTGTGATTTCATCTGATGTGATAATATATGCGTATTTGTTGTCAAATTTTTTGGCGGCAAATGTAAAGTTTGTTCGACTCTCGCGCATATTTCGTACTCGAGGTAAGTTCTTAAAACGTACTGGTACGATTTAGGAAAACAATTTTAGATGAAAGTCACAATAAGCTATTACCGATTCGTAAACTGTTATTTTTTTACTAAGTTTTGAAAAATAACCGCAAAAGTTTAAAACAAATTAAAACTTAATTGTCTTTAATTTTAGAACAACGTGTCAGAAAGAAAATATAATTCTTGAGGTAAAGAAAATATGGAAGAAGCGATTAAAAAGTATAATGACGGGACCTTACAATTTAACGAAGTTTGTCGTGTATATAATGTACCGAAACCGACATTTAGACGACATTTACAAGGACTGAATACACATCAAAGAATTGGACGTCCGAAAGATTTAACTGAAGAAATGGAAAGAGAACTAGTCAGACATGTTTTGCTGTTGGAATCTAGATTGTTTGGTCTGACAATAACCGACTTACGGCGCTTAGCTTATCAGTTAGCAGAAAAATACGGATTGAAACATAGATTCAATAATGAATCACAACTGGCCTGATGGAAATGATATTATAAATTTATGAAGAATCACCCAGAAATATCCTTACGCACTCCAGAAGCAACATCAATGGCTCTCTGCAAAGGACTCAACAAAGAAACAGTTATGGCGGGCGTTCGTCGACAAATATGAATCAATCTTAGATGCAGGTCAAGAATAGGCGAAGACCATCAGCCGAATTTGTTAAGAGTTAATCTACACACGTATTAATTAAGATTTTGATTCTTAAGACTGCAACCATCTTCCGTTACCATCTTCATAACGTAAGCTATAACGGGAGCTTCAAAGAGCGTGAAAATCGTGTATCCCCACATACACGTCCATACATACAAAAAAAAACCGATTATTTTTTCTTTTGTATTTCTCGACGTTTCAAGGTGTACTGAGTCCAGAAATCTTGGGGGTAACTATTTGACCGATCGCTATACTTTCCCGCTGTTATATATAAATAACAGCCGGGGAAAGTGACATGTTATTATATTTGCAATTTAAATTTAATACATAAATAGAAACATAAATCAATTTAAATATGAATATTCATATTAATAACATTCATGCGCATCTCTTTATTAAAATTTCTTTGTGGTTTCGATAATAATTGAAACAATAGTGTAAACATCGCATTAAAATTAACGGTACGAGAATACAGGCCCATTCGCAATGAAAATTAAGCATAGACATAAAATCTTCTACCTACGTTATTTAATGCAATCATTCACAATGAATTACATAAATGTAACTTTCAACTCAATCATAATACGTTAACATAAAAAAAGAATGGAGTTTGTAAACTTAAAATTTATAAACCTCAACTTTTTATGCGTTTTCATCGTTTAAAACAAGAAACAAACGTACAAGTTTTGTAATTACAACTGATGAATTTTTCTCTCTGGTTCAAGGGATGAATCCCCATCACCTGTTGCGAGCAGTTTCAAGTTTTCTGATGTAAACACCTAACATGTATGCTTCGGTATTGTTTATGTCCGTAAACTGCATAGCTGCATTATCAGTCGTTATCTAAATATCGATATATTTCATCGTCGACTATTATATTAAATAATATAATAAATTATATTTGAATTTTTTTAAGTGCGGTATTGATCTGTTCAGAAATTTGGCCGCCTGTATGCTGCACTGCACACCAATTAAAACCGGTCTTGATTATACAATATATGTCTATGTTTCTTTAAAATCACCAGGTTTATCGAGAAAGTTACTTATTGTCATTCTTTCTACCTTTCAAACTTTTTCTGGCAAAGTGTAATCGAAGTTGTTTGTGTTTCTGTTTTTGTTTCTGCTTGAGCTGGTTTCCTCTCTTCACTTTCATGAAATGAACATTGTCCGTTGATCTCAAAATATTGTGCACTGTTGATTTACTGCATTTCAGCTTCAATTGATTTTTGATTTTCGAACGGATGTGTTTCCTTATAATGCACGTCTTACAATTGCACATTGTTCTGTAGGTGTTGTTTAACTCTTACGCCCACTGTTTCGTTTTACTTTTTGCTCACTTTTTCTGTTTTACTGTTAAAACACATCAATTTTGATCTTCTCCTCTACAGTTATGTTTTCCCCACATCCGATTTTTGCACGCTTCGTGATAGTGAAGTGTTCATTTTAAGACTTTTGTCGGCCTATCAGATTTCCACGTGCATGCTCAATGACTACTTTTGTTATCTAAGTGCTGTGTTTTTTTCATCCATTTGTTGCTCATGTCCACGTGCATGCGCAAATAAAAACTGAACATTTTTGTTTACGTTCACTGTAAGCTGTACTCAAAACTACTTGGTTAGTGTATTGTATTAAATGAAATATTCTAATAAATTTTATATAATATTAATAATTATTTTTATAATAGATTTATTTTCAAAATTATTTTATTCACTTTTGTGGAGCGTGCTATCAGATAAGCTAGACCATCTCATTGATGGTAAAATAGTATGCAATTTTACTAAACCTTTCTTTTTACTTGTTTATCGTATTTTATTCAAATTTATGGATTTTAGTCATTACGTACTTTGCACTTAATTGTAATCAGTACATGTTTTATTAATGTTTGACGTTGTATTATTAATAATAATATCTAACTCTTTTATTTATTAATCATTTTTCTTCGAACTTATACAATAATTGTTGATAATTTGCTATCAAATGTACCAAAAAGGTTTATCGAAATTACACGAAAATAATAAAGATTTTCTGTGGAATCACTGTATATTGTATTATTGTTGATGGAACTGTACAACAGTCGAAAAACATAATAAAATATTAAAATACCAGCAGATTTGCCTGACAATGCTGGGACAAAGAGTAACAACAGGAAAGATAAAGTCTATCAGATTATTTTGTATTTCTACCATTCTACACAATTATATTTATTGTATTTACTGTATATTTGCACAGGTTATTTTACGTAAGAGTTTATCACACCGAGTGCCTAAACTAACACATTTTAAAAATTCTTAAAATTATGTACAGTAGAGAAATATATGAATTTTTCATTGCTCTTTTATAGACTCAAGTATTTTCATTCCTGAAAGTACATTCTTAATTTTAATAATGTTTCTATAAGAAGCGCTATTTACCAGGATATACTTTCCACGTTGTTTACAGGAATTCTGATAATATTCTTAAAATAGGTCTTACCACACACACTTTTGAAATTTATAATTAATAACGATAGGTGTAAAAAGCTACATTGTAATAAAAGGCATGTCCATGTATTTGTTATTTTATAATTTTAGTAAGTTATATTAATTACATATCTAATCAAATTTAATTCAAATAATACTTCATTTATAAAAATATATCTTTATTGCTTGATCAAACTTTTATTATGATTATTCTGTAGTTTTACAATTACGTTTCGAAATATAATTTGTTACACTTTAATTGAAATGTTAAAATGAAAATTATTAATATTAGAGGATTCGTCTCTTAACCAAGCAATATCCAATTATAGCAATATTACATAATCCATTCTTCTGAACAGCAAATGCAATGACTTTCCCTTCACAAAATGGGTTTAAATTCACAAAATGTTTAATACGGGTTAAGTGGTAAATATTCAAAACGTTACCAGTTAAGTAATTACCATTAAGTGATTTGATAATCACTTAATGGTAATTACTTAACTAGTTAGCAATTAGTAAACAGATGTAACTTACGGAAAGCATTACTGGGATAAATTTTCAGATAAGTTTCTGGCGTCACGCAGTTAAATATATCATCAAATACAACGAATTTAAGAAGAAAATATAACAAAAGTTACATCAACATTATATTCACTTGCTGGAAAGTCATTGTTTCAAAATAATTTTTCAGATGGCGAGTTCACTTTATTCTGTATTTTCCGGTCTGCTAAAGCTTGGGATTGCTATGAAAAGATAAAAATTGATATCTTAAAGATATTAATTTCGAAGTCAACGGTGTATTTTAATATAAGATTTTGTATTAATTTCTAATTATATAAGTGTATATCTTTAACAATTTCTTTGTACATGCACTATCTCGGTAAGAGCGACCAGTGGTAAGTTGTATTATTGAATCGTACTTTTGGTGCTGTATGTGTATAACATATTATGTTATACACATACAGCACCG